>NC_073384.1:2040852-2045852 GCF_028641065.1 Leucoraja erinaceus | reverse complement strand
TATATTTAAGAGGGAGTTAGATGTGGCCCTTGTGGCTAAGGGGATCAGGAGGTATGGAGAGAAGGCAGGTACGGGATACTGAGTTGGATGATCAGCCATGATCATATTGAATGGCGGTGCAGGCTCGAAGGGCCGAATGGCCTACTCCTGCACCTATTGTCTATGTTTCTATGAAGGGGGTGGTTTGGGTGGGAAGGGATGAGTTAACCATGGAATTGCAGAGGGAACGGTCTCTACGGAAAGCAGAAAGGGGTGGAGATGGGAAGATGTGGCTATTGGTGGGATCCCGTTAGAGGTGGCAGAAATGTTGGAGGATTATGTGTTGTACGCGATGCACAAGACCCATTATTATCCACGTCCAATCACTGTGTTTGGGTTTGGGGCTTGAGTGGCAGAGAGTCAGTAAGGCCATGAGTTACGACATCTCCATTAAAGTTTTGAGACCTAATTAACTTTACACACAACTGTGTCAATGTCTTGACGAAAGTTGTACTGAACATCTAACCCAACACAATAAAACCGGACGTGTCGAAAGGAACTGCAGATGCTGCTTTATACCGAAGATAAGACTCAAAGTGCTGGAGTAATAGTAAAGAGTAATAGTAACAACATCTCTGGAAAAAAGGAATAGGTGACGTTTTGGGTCGAGACCCTTCTTCAGACTGAGAGTCAGGGGAGGGGGAACTGCTCTTTGTACCTTTCCATATCTCTAGTTTCCCTCTCCCCCGACTCTCAGTCTGAGGAAGGGTCTCGACCCGAAACGTCACCTATCCATGTTCTCCACAGATGCTGCCTGACCCGCTGAGTTACTCCAGCACTCTGTGAAATGTCACCTACCCATGTTCTCCACAGATGCTGCCTGACCCGCTGAGTTACTCCAGCACTCTGTGAAACGTCACCTATCCATGTTCTCCACAGATGCTGCCTGACCCGCTGAGTTACTCCAGCACTCTGTGAAACGTCACCTATCCATGTTCTCCACAGATGCTGCCTGACCCACTCAGTTATGGTGCAGCAGCATCTATGGAGCTAAGGAAATAGGCAACGTTTCGGGCCGAAATCCTTCTGGAAATAGGCAACGTTTTGGGCCGAAACCCTTATGGGTTTCGGCCCGAAACGTTGCCTATTTCCTTAGCTCCTTAGATGCTGCCTGACCCGCTGAGTTACTCCAGCACTCTGTGAAACGTCACCTATCCATGTTCTCCACAGATGCTGCCTGACCCGCTGAGTTACTCCAGCACTCTGTGAAACGTCACCTATCCATGTTCTCCACAGATGCTGCCTGACCCGCTGAGTTACTCCAGCACTCTGTGAAACGCCACCTATCCATGTTCTCCACAGATGCTGCCTGACCCGCTGAGTTACTCCAGCACTCTGTGAAACGTCACCTATCCATGTTCTCCACAGATGCTGCCTGACCCACTGAGTTACTCCAGCACTCTGTGAAACGTCACCTATCCATGTTCTCCACAGATGCTGCCTGACCCGCTGAGTTACTCCAGCACCATGTAAACAATCATGGGCGGTTTCTCGTGTCGACATTCATAGATGTGTGTTCATTGAGCTGTACGGTGAAGCATAATGCAGGTGAGAGAGCTGTCATATTTTCCGGGGCAAATGACTTCACCTCTTCCCCTGAAGCAGAACACAGTTGCCCAGTGGGAATTTCACAACAGAGGGAAGCGTCATTGTCTTCAAATTCTGGAGCAAGAGTTGTGTGAAATAATATCCACAATGCTGGCAGCAGTCATGAATATCACAGTTTAGAGATACAGCACGGAAAACAGGCCCTTCGGCCCACCCTGTCCATGCCGACCAGCTTCCCACGTCCCACTTCCTCATCCACTCCCTACACACTAGGGGGCAATTCACAGAGGGGCCGATTAACTTACAAACCCGCACGTCTTTGGGACGTGGGAGGAAACCGGAGCGCCCGGAGGAAACCCACATGGTTACAGGGAGAACGTGCAAACTCCATACAGACAGTACCCGAAGTCAGGATCGAACCCAGGTCTCTGGCGCAGTGAGGCAGCAGCTCTACCCGCTGTGTCACTGTGTTGCACCTCAACTTTAAGTGATATGGTCACCTCACCTCCTCCACTATAACACTGAACACCGGAGTGCCACTGGGCTGTGTGCTCAGCCCTCTCCTCTACTCCCTCTTCACCCACGACTGCATCCCAAAGTACGGATCCAACGCCATTATTAAGTTTGCTGACGATACCACGGTGGTAGGACTGATCAGTGACAACGTCGAGTCAGCCTACAGGGATGAGATCCAGCACCTGACAGCCTGGTGTGCCAACAATAACCTCGTCCTCAACTCCAAAAAGACGAAGGAGATTATTGTTGACTTCAGGCAGACCAGCGGAGGCAGTCATACCGCCATCCATATAAACGGGACTGAGGTGGAGCGCGTCTCCAGCTATAAATTCCTCGGAGTACATATCTCGGAGGACTTGTCCTGGTCCCTCAACACCTCCAAGCTGATCAAAAAGGCACAGCAGCGCCTTTACTTCCTGAGGAGGCTCAAGAAAGCCCACCTGTCCCCCCAGATCCTGACCAACTTTTACCGCTGTACCATAGAGAGTATCCTGACCACCTGCTTCACGGTATGGTACAGCAGCTGCACTGCTGCGGACAGGAAGGCACTACAACGGGTGGTGAAAACCGCGCAGCACATCATCGGTGCCCCGCTCCCTGCCATGGATGCCCTCCACCGAAAACGGTGTCTGAGACGGGCTGGGAAGATCATCAAAGACCCCTCCCACCCCAACCATGGAGTGTTTGCCCTCCTCCCATCAGGGAGGTGGTACAGGAGCCTCAGGTCACGTACTATTAGGATGAGGAACAGCTTCTACAATAACACAATCACATTGCTGAACTCGACGATAGAATGGTGGTGCAGGCTCGAAGGGCCGAATGGCCTACTCCTGCACCTATTTTCTATGTTTCTATGTTTCTATGAAAGAACACAGCAGCACTCACAGGCAACTTGGTCAAGCTGCTGCCTAGAATGACACACAATGCAAACAGCAGCAAAACTAAGGAGGGACAGATGGGGCAAAATAATTCCACAACCACTAGTTCAGTTTAGTTTAGAGATACAGCGCGGGTACTACAGGCCCTTCGGCCCACCGAGTCGGCGCCGACCAGTGATCCCCGCACACTAACACTATCCTACACACACTAGGACCAATTTGCATTTACACCAAGCCAATTAACCTACAAACCCGTACGTTTTTAGAGTGGGGGAGAAAACCGGAGCACCCGGAGAAAACCCACACAGGTCGCGGGGAGAACGTACAAACTCCGTACAGACAGCGCCCGTAGTCGGGGTTCAACCCGGGTCTCTGGCGCTGCGCCACCGTGCCACCCTAAAATGGTTTATTCCTGCTCCTAATTTCTATGTCCTTACGTAAAACCAAGTTCAAGTTCAAGTTCAAGTGAGTTTATTGTCATGTGTCCCTGATAAGACAATGAAATTCTTGCTTTGCTTCAGAACATAGTAGGCATGAATACAGAACAGATCAGTGTGTCCATATACCGTTATAATGTGGATAAATGTGAGGTTATCCATTTTGGTGGCAAAAACGGGAAAGCAGACTATTATCTAAATGGTGGCTGATTGGGAAAGGGGGAGATGCAGCAAGACCTGGGTGTCATGGTACACCAGTCATTGAAGGTAGGCATGCAGGTGCAGCAGGCAGTAAAGAAAGCAAATGGTAAGTTGGTTTTCATAGCAAAAGGATTTGAGTATAGGAGCAGGGAGGTTCTACTGCAGTTGTACAGGGTCTTGGTGAGACCACACCTGGAGTATTACGTACAGTTTTGGTCTCCAAATCTGAGGAAGGACATTATTGCCATAGAGGGAGTGCAGAGAAGGTTCACCAGACTGATTCCTGGGATGTCAGGACCGACTTATGAAGAAAGACTGGATAGACTTGGTTTATACTCTCTAGAATTTAGGAGATTGAGAGGGGATCTTATAGAAACTTACAAAATTCTTAAGGGGTTGGACAGGCTAGATGCAGGAAGATTGTTCCCGATGTTAGGGAAGTCCAGGACAAGTGGTCACAGCTTAAGGATACGGGGGAAATCCTTTAAAACCGAGATGAGAAGAACTTTTTTCACACAGAGAGTGGTGAATCTCTGGAACTCTCTGCCACAGAGGGTAGTTGAGGCCAGTTCATTGGCTATATTTAAGAGGGAGTTAGATGTGGCCCTTGTGGCTAAGGGGATCAGGGGGTATGGAGAGAAGGCAGGTACGGGATACTGAGTTAGATGATCAGCCATGATCATATTGAATGGCGGTTTAGGCTCGAAGGGCCGAATGGCCTACTCCTGCACCTAATTTCTATGATTCTATTATATAAATATATACACACATGAATAAATAAACTGGTAAAGTGCAAATAAACAGATAATGGGTTATTTAATGAAATAATGATGAAGTTCAATTTATACCAGAAATATATTTAGTGGCTCAGTGATCCAACTTGTAGATTTGTGACCCAAAGTGCTACAGTAACCCAGTGGGCCAGCAGGCATCGAGTGTGTAGGGAGGAAGTGGAGCGCTGCACCACTGTGCTGCCCCTTGTATATCAGCCTTGTCTCTCCAGCCTTGTCGTGCCTGGTCATTAATGGTGAACTACACAAGGAGGAGGCTGCAGCAACTGCATCCATCATCCCACCCCTTGCAGTAAATGCAAACATAACACTGGTGTGTTAGACGATAGGCAATAGGTGCAGGAGTAGGCCATTCAGCCCTTCGAGCCAGCACCGCCATTCAATGTGATCATTGCCAGAGGAGGTAGTTGAGGCAGGGACCGTCACAACATTGAAGCAACATTTGGACAGATGACTGTCAAGGACAGGTTTAGGGGGATATGGGCCTAACACAGGCAGGCGGGACTAGAATAGATGGGGCATTTCGCTGGCATGGCTGAGTTGGGCCGAAGGGCCTGTTTCCATGCTGTACGACATGGACTCTATGACCT
>NC_073384.1:2033352-2035852 GCF_028641065.1 Leucoraja erinaceus | reverse complement strand
AATTCTGGATACAGTGTTGTGGAATGAACCAGATTTGATAAGGGAACTCGAGGTAATGGAGCCATTAGGAGGAGGCAGTGACGACAATATGATAAGTTTTAATCTTTGAGAGGGAGAAGGGAAAATCGGAGGTGTCAGTATCACAGTTGAGCAAAGAAAACTATGGAGGCATGAGGGAGGAGCTGGCCAAAGTTGACTGGAAAGATACCTTGTGTTCAAGAAGGAACTTCAGATGCTGGAAAATCGAAGGTACACAAAAATGCTGGAGATACTCAGCGGGTGCAGCAGCATCTATGGAGCAAGAAGGAACTGCAGATGCTGGAAAATCGAAGGCAAGAAGGAACTGCGTAGAACTCCATAGATGCTGCTGCACCTGCTGATTTCCACCAGCATTTTTGTGTACATTGGAAAGATACCCTAGCAGGGATGACAGTGGAACAACAATGGCAGGTATTTCTGGGAATAATACAGAAGGTGCAGGATCAGTTCATTCCAAAGAGGAAGAAAGATTCCAAGGGGAGTAAGGGGTGACCGTGGCTGACAAGGAACGTCAGGGACAGTATAAAAATAAAAGAGAAGTAGTACAACGTAGCAAAGATGAGTGAGGATTGAGAACCTTTTAAAGAGCAACAGAAGATAACTAAAAAGGCAAAACTGGGAGAAAAGATGAGGTACAAAGCCTAGAATATAAAGGAGGATAGTAAAAGCTTCTTTAGGCATGTGAAGAGGAAAAAAATAGTTGAGACCAAAGTTGGACCCTTGAGGACAGAAACAAGTGAATTTATTATGGGGAACAAGGAAATGGCAGATGGATTGTACAGGTACTTTGGATCTGTCTTCACTAAGGAGGACACAAACAATCTTCCTGATATAGTAGTGGCCAGATGATCTGGGGTGACGGAGGAACTGAAGGAAATCCACATTAGGCAGGAAATGGTGTTGGATAGACTGATGGGACTGAATGCTGATAAATCCCCAGGGCCTGATGGTCTACATCCCAGGGTACTTAAGGAAGTGGCTCTAGAAATCGTGGATGCATTGGTGATAATCTTCCAATGTTCTATAGACTCAGGATCAGTTCCTATGGATTGGAGGGTAGCTAATGTTATCCCACTTTTTCAGAAAGGCGGGAGAGAGAAAACAGGGAATTATAGACCAGTTAGCCTGACATCGGTGGTGGGGAAGATGCTGGAGTCAATTATAAAAGATGAGATAGCCGCACATTTGGATAGCAGTAACAGGATCGGTCCGAGTCAGCATGGATTTACGAAGGGGAAATCATGCTTGACTAATCTTCAGGAATTTTTTGAAGATGTAACAAGTAAAATGGCCAAGGGAGAGCCAGTGGATGTAGTGTACCTGGACTTTCAGAAAGCATTTGATAAGGTCCCACATAGGAGATTAGTGGGCAAAATTAAAACACATGGTATTGGGGGTAGAGTGCTGACATGGATAGAGAATTGGCAGACAGGAAACAAAGAGTAGGGATTAACGGGTCCCTTTCAGAATGGCAGGCAGTGACTAGTGGGGTACCGCAAGGCTTGGTGCTGGGACCGCAGCTATTTAAAATATGCATTCATGATTTAGATGAAGGAATTAAAAGTAACATTAGCAAAATTTGCAGATGACACAAAGCTGTGGCAGTGTGAACTGTGAGGAGGATGCTATGAGAATGCAGGGTGACTTGGACAGGTTGGGGGAGTGGGCAGATGCATGGCAGATTAAGTTTAATGCGGATAAATGTGAGGTTATCCACTTTGGTGGCAAAAACAGCAAGGCAGATTACTATCTAAATGGTGTCAAGTTGGGAAAAGGGGAAGTACAACGGGATCTGGGGGTCCTTGCACATCCAAGTACAAGTGAAGAAAGCGAATGGCAGGTTGCCCTTCATAACTAGAGGAGTTGAGTATAGAAGCAAAGAGGTCGTTCTGCGGGTGTATAGGGCCCCAGTGAGACCACACCTGGAGTTTTGGTCTCCAAATTTGAGGAAGGACATTCTTGCTATTGAAGGAGTGCAGCGTAGGTTCACAGGTTAATTCCCGGGATGGCGGGACTGTCATATGTATACACTAGAATTTAGAAGGATGGGAGAGGATCTTATTGAAGCATGTAAGATTATTAAGGGGTTTGGACACACTAGAGGCAGGAAACATGTTCCCGATGTTGGGGGAGTCCTGAACCAGGGGCCACAGTTTAAGAATAAGGGGTCGGCGATTTAGAATGGAAACGAGGAAAAACTTTTTCACACAGAGAGTTGTGCGTCTGTAGAATTCTCTGCCTCAGAGGGCGGTGGAGGCCGGTTCTCTGGATACTTTCAAGAGAGGGCTAGATAGGGCTCTTAAAGATAGCGGAGTCAGGGGATATGGGGAGAAGGCAGGAATGGGGCACTAATTGTGGATGATCAGCCATGATCACATTGAATGGCGGTGCTGGCTCGAAGGGCCGAATGGCCTACTCCTGCACCTATTGTCTATTGTCTATTGTCAACCTCCTCCTCCGG
>NC_073384.1:2010852-2025852 GCF_028641065.1 Leucoraja erinaceus | reverse complement strand
GTTGTCCGTTGAAGCATCTGTCTGTGGAATTCTCTGCCTCAGAGAGCGGTGGAGGCTGGTTCTCTGGATACTTTCAAGAGAGAGCTAGATAGGGCTCTTAAAGATAGCGGAGTCAGGGGTTACGACCCTCTGTGTGAAAAAGTGTTTCCTCGTCTCCGTTCTAAATGGCTTACCCCTTATTCTTAAACTGTGTGGCCCCTGGTTCCTGACTCCCCCAACATCGGGAACATGTTTCCTGCCTCTAGCGTGTCCAAACCCTTAATAATCTTATATGTTTCAATAAGATTACCTCTCATCCTTCTAAATTCCAGAGTGTACAAGCCCAGCCGCTCCATTCTCTCACCATATGACAGTCCCGCCATCCCGGGAATTAACCTGGTGAACCTTTCACCCAGAGAGTTGTGAGTCTGTGGAATTCTCTGCCTCAGAGGGCGGTGGAGGCCGGTTCTCTGGATACTTTCAAGAAAAAGCTAGATAGGGCTCTTAAAGATAGTGGAGCAGGGGATATGGGGAGAAGGCAGAGGAACGGGGTACTGATTGGGGATGATCAGCCATGATCGCATTGAATGGCGGTGCTGGCTCGAAGGGCCGAGTGGCCTCATCCAGCACCTATTGTCTATTGTCTATTGTCAACCACTGACCTTAGAGTCACAGTCACAGTCTCACACAGCACGGAAACAGGCCCTTCAGCCCGACCTGCCATTGACGACCAACATGCAGTTGTGTTCACACAAGGGGCAGTGCGTCTAGTGTCAGGGTGGTGTGTGCAGACCAAAGGTTATAGAGCAGAGCAAGATGCGCCACTCTGCAAAAAAAGCGTAGTATGACATGGGTACGACACGGCGCCATTTTATTGAGCTGCAATTTACATTAATATTAATAACATTAACTAAATATGTGAAGTGATCGATGCTGTGTAATACACTGTTCCCTACAACACTGATTACACCACGGATACTAGAGGTATCTTTATAACGGATGACACCAAAGATACTAGAGGAACATCGCCCGCTGCCTCCCTCGGGAGCGCCGACTGCGGGCAGACGCTTGTGGCTCTCCCGCCGGCCACCTTCATCTGGTATCGGGGGGGAACGAGAATCAGTCCTGGATCAACCCAGGAGTGGAGGAAACGTCCTCTTCCCCCAAAGATACTAGAGGAGTCTCTAGTATCTTTGCTTTTCCCTGCGACCTGATGTAAGAGGGAATGTAAGAAGGATGTTCCCGGTGGGCGGCACGACTCTTGTCAGCAGCGGCCTCTGCAGTCCGTCTGTCTTTTTATTGTTTTCTGTCTTGTTTCTATGTAGTTTTTATTGTTTTTTTTGTTGGGGTATGTGTGTGGGGGGTGGGGGTTGAGGGGGGACTTTAAGGTCTTTCCCCTGCACGGGAGACCCGACCTTTTCATTGTCGGGTCTCCGTTGTCGTTGGGGCTGCAACGTGGAGCGGCCTCCAACAGGAACGACCTGGGGCTCCAGTCGCGGAGCTGCGGATCTACTCACCATCACGGAGCTGGCCGAGTCCGGAGCGGGTGGAGCGGTGGTGGAGCACTCCTGTGACCCGACCCCCGGAGATTCGGAAGCTCCTACCGCAGGTCTGTGGACAGGAACACCGGGAGCCCGCGGGTCCCTGCTGGGAGACCGCTTTTCGGGGCTTTCGCAACGGCGACTTCTCCCGCCCGAGTTGCGGGGTTGAAGATTACCTGGAGCGGGGCCTTACATCACCGCCCCGCGCGGCTTGGAATGGCTGGGGGCTTTGACTCTGTCTTTGACTCTGACATGGGGGGAGAGGGGAGTGCAGGGGAGAGATATGTTTTTTGCCTTCCTTCACAGCGAGGAGAAGATGCGCTGTGAAGGATGTTTGTGTAAATTGTGTTGGGTCTTGGGTCTTTTTTGTTTTGTATGTATGGCTGCAGAAACGGCATTTCGTTTGAACCTCAACGGGGTCCAAATGACAAATAAATGTATTGTATTGTATTGTATAAGAGCAGATTGTATAACTGTGGAGTCCATCCCCGCTACCAAAGATGTGGCATTTAGCATCAACAAATGGCGGCCGTGACCTTCCGTTACGTACTACATGTCAGTCCATTGGATTTCGGACGAGTGGTCCATCTTGCTCTGCTCTAGGATCTTTGGTGCAGACGGTGTCTCTGTGTAAGGTGCCTGTCTCCAGCAGATGTCTGGACCGGGGCAGTGTGACACACTCCACCTCTACTGCTCAATCACACGGGCGTACCTGCTCTTCTCATTGTTGCTGATTCTCTCATCTCCCAAGTCGTGTGCTCCAAGGTTTCATCAGATGTCTAGACTGGAAACTCACTTCCCTGGTGCAATACGATGTGAGATATGTTTGTGTTGAGATCAGTGAAGCCCACGCCGAATGAAAGGGTTTCACAACATGCAGGACCCGAATAAATACAAAGGATGTACTAATGATTACAACGTATGCAGAAGGGTCTCGGCCCGAAACGTCACCTATCTCCTTCGCTCCATACATGCTGCCTCACCCGCTGAGTTTCTCCAGCATTTTTGGCTACCGACAATATATGCAGAATTCCACAAGTAGAGTTATAGAGAGTGATACAGTAAGGATCACTGTTGCCCACTGTCGCCCACACCAGCCAACATGTCCCATCTACACTAGTCCCACCTGCCTGCGCTTGGTCCATATCCCTCCTATCCATGCACCTGTCTAACTGTTTCTTAAACGATGGGATAGTCCCAGCACCAGCTACCTCCTCCGGCAGCTCGTTCCATACACCCACCACCCTCTGTGTGAAAAAGTTACCCCTCGAATTCCTATTAAATCTTTTCCCCTTCACCTTGAACCCATGTCCTCTGGTCCTCGATTCCCCCACTCTGGGCAAGAGACTCTGTGCATCCACCCGATCTATTCCCCTCGTGATTTTATACGTCATTATGAGAAATAGATGGGGTTTGATTTTAAAGGCCACTAATTGAGAACTTGCAGTAAGAATCGAGAGTGTTTAATGGCCCGAATGGACAGGCAACAGAACAATGAAATTCTTGCTACAGGCCCATTAACACAGTAACACGAAGATACATATAATAATCACTAATTCAATAAATTAATAAATTAATACATTAAGTTACAATAGATAACTATTCCATTGTAGTGCAAGTTCATAAGTTCGTGTGATACGAGAAGAATTAGGCCATTCGGCCCATCAAGTCTACCCCGCCATTCAATCATGGCTGATCTATCTCTCCCTATCAACCCCATTCTCCTGCCTTCTCCCCATAACCCCTGGCACCCTAAGGTCCGCAGTGCAACCAAGGACACGGTCCGTAGGAGATCACAGTTGCTGAGGTCAGTGTTGTGCGGTGTTCAAGAGCCTGATGGTTTGTTGGGAAGAAGCTGTTGCTGGACCTGGAGGTCACGGTTTTCAGGCTCCTGTACCTTCTTCCCGATGGTAGCAGCGAGAATGAGAGCGTGGGCTGGGTGGTGTGGGTCTCTGATGATGCCGGCTGCCTTTTTGAGGCAGCGCCTCCTGTAGGTCCCTTCGATGGTGGGGAGGTCAGTACTGGGATGGACCTTCGATGGTGGGGAGGTCAGTACTGGGATGGACCGGGCAGTGTCCACCACTATCTGTGGTCTCCTTCATTCTTCTCCAATCTCCCCCCGCACCTCAGTGCAAGTTCGGTCCAGTCAATAGACAACAGGTGCAGGAGTAGGCCATTCGGCCCTTCGAGCCAGCACCGCCATTCAATGTGATAATGGCTGATCATCCACAATCAGTACCCCGTTCCTGCCTTCTCCCCATATCCCTTAACTCCGCTATTTTTAAGAGCTCTATCTAGCTCTCTCTTGAAATTATCCACCTCCACCGCCCTCTGAGGCAGAGAATTCCACAGACTCACAACTCTCTGTAAGAAAAAGTGTCTCCTCATCTGCGTTCTAAATGGCTTACCGCTTATTCTTAGACTGTGGCCCCTGGTTCTGGAACATTCCTCAACATCGGGAACATGTTTCCTGCCTCTAGCGTGTCCAAGCCCTTAACAATCTTATATGTTTCAATAAGATACCCTCTCATCCTTCTAAACTCCAGGGTATACAAGCCCAGCTGCTCCATTCTCTCAGCATATGACAGTCCCGCCATCCCAGGAATTAACCTTGTAATCCTACGCTGCACTCCATCAATAGCAAGAATGTCCTTCCTCAAATTAGGGGACCAAAACTGCACACAATACTCCAGGTGTGGTCTCACTAGGGCCCTGTACAACTGCGGAAGGACCTCTTTGCTCCTATACTCAACTCCTCTTGTTATGAAGGCCAACATGCCATTGGCTTTCTTCACTGCCTGCTGTACCTGCATGCTTACTTTCACAGACTGATGTACAAGGGCCCGTGACCAGGTAACGGTCCCCGAGTTTTAGAACCTCCTACCCTGTGAGCGTTAACTTTATCCGTGCCCCTCATGATCTTGTACACTTCAATAAGGTCACCCCTCAGCTTCCTGCACTCCAAAGAAAACAGTCCCAGCCTATCCAGCTCCACAGAAGGCTGTGGAGGCCAAGTCAGTGGGTATACTTAAGGCAGAGATAGATAGATTCTTGATTAGTACGGGTGTCGGGGGTTATGGGGAGAAGGCAGGAGAATGGGGTTAGGAGGGAGAGGTAGATCGGCCATGATTGAATGGTGTAGTAGACTTGATGGGCCGAATGGCCTGATTCCGCTCCTAGAACTAGTGAACTCTCCGTGTAACTCAAGCCCGCAGGCCCAGGTGACATCCTGGTCAATGTCCACTGCAGCGTTTACAACTTAGCGCCACCTTCCAGTAACTGGGCAACCAGAACTGGACACAGTGCTCCCAGTGTGGTCTCACCAACAGCGCCCAGCTCCATCATGGTGTCCTAACTCAATGCCCTTCACAATGACGGCTGGAGACTGGACGAGTTCCTCTGGATATATGAAGAAAGAACATGTTAACGATGTCAAGGAAACTAATGAAAAACAACCTAACAACACAAATATTGTCCTTGTCTACAGAGGATGCAGGGAGCTTCCCATAAACAGGCTGGGAATTGTAGGCAGGGAATCTCTGGGGATAGTCAGCAGAGCGGTGATAATCAGGTCTCTGCTTCCCAATAGACATCCAGGCATGTCTGTACCAGTGGCTGCACTGCCCACAGCCTGACACACTCACCCCGACACACTCACCCCGACACACTCAGCCTGACACTCTCACCCTGACACACTCACCTCAACACACTCACCCGGGCACACTCACCCTGACACACTCACCCTGACACTCTCACCCTGACACACTCACCCTGACACTCTCACCCTGACACACTCAGCCGGACACACTCACCCCGACACACTCACCCCGACACATTCACCCCGACACACTCACCCTGACACTCTCACCCTGACACACTCACCCCGACACACTCACCCTGACACACTCACCCTGACACTCTCACCCTGACACACTCAGCTTGACACACTCAGCCTGACACACTCACCCTGACACACTCACCCTGACACACTCACCCCGACATGCTCACTCTCACACTCACCCCGACACGCTCACTCTCACACTCTCACACTGACACACTCACCCTGACACTCTCACCCTGACACACTCACCCCGACACACTCACCCTGACACACTCACCCTGACACACTCACCCTGACACACTCACACCGACACACTCACCCTGACACACTCACCCTCACCCTGACACACTCACCCTGACACACTCACACCGACACACTCACCCCGACACACTCACCCTGACACACTCACCCTGACACACTCACCCTGACACATTCACCCTGACACACTCACCCCGACACACTCACATGGACACTCTCACCCTGACACACTCACACTGACACTCTCACCCTGACACACTCACCCTGACACACTCAGCCTGACACACTCAGCCTGACACACTCACCCTGACACACTCACCCTGACACACTCAGCCTGACCCAGGGCCTGAGATCCACGCAAGGTCCATATTATTTTCAGTTTAGTTTATTGTCACGTGTAGCGAGGTGCGGTGAGAAGCTTTTGTTGCGCGCTAACCAGTCAGCGGAAAGACAATACATGATTACAATCGAGCCGTCCACAGTGTACGGATTTTGTGGCACGGTGGCGCAGCGGGTAGAGTTGCTGCCTCACGGCGCCAGAGACCCGGGTTTCATCCTGACCACGGGCGCTGTCTGTACGGAGTTTGCACGTTCTCCCCGTGACCTGCGTGGGTTTTCTCTGGGTGCTCTGGTTTCCTCCCACACTCCAAAGACGTGCAGGTTTGTAGGTTACTTGGCTTGGTGTAAATGTAAATTGTCCCTAGCGTGTGTAGGATAGTGTTAGTGTGCGGGGATCGCTGGTCGGCACGGACTCGGTGGGCCGAAGGGCCTGTATCCACGCTGTATCCCTAAACTAAACTAAACTAAACTGTCTGTAATTCAGAGAGTCCTTTGTTACGGAGCTGTTCGGGATGAACGGTGGCATGGACCCTTGCGTTATTCTCCAGCCTCTCAAGACACGGAGCTATTGTGAAATGCAGACGGCTATGACAGCCAACAATCTCCAAACCACATCCGACACTGTGGGACCATGTGTGAATGATGCAGCATCGTTGGGTAACTGCCCCAGGAGTAAACAATCCTGGTCTCCCACTCCCCCAACAACAACCATCTTGCAACACCAAGCCATGACCAGGTGCCTTGTTGATCAGCTGGAGGGTGTAGAGTTAGAGTGGGGATCCGGTAATGTGCAGCTGGGATTAGTGTCAGAAGGTAGACGTGCGGTTCCCGGAGGTTGCAGGTGGTTGCCGGAGGTTGCAGGTAGTGGAAGCAGGTAGGGAGACTGACAAAAACCTCCGGGAACCGCACGGAAACCTTGGGAGGGGCACAAAGTCTCCAGACGTTTCCGTTCAGGTTTCCTAAGTGGGACAGGGGCATTACTTTGAAGACCGAGACCTAAAGGCTGAAACAAAACTGCTGGTTCCCAGAGCCGTTGTCCTCTCCACCCTGTTGTATGGAGCCGAGTCATGGACCACCTACAGCAGGCGCCTGAGAGCCCTGGAACAATAGGTAGCAAGGAGGAAAGAATGGTGGCAAGATCGTGGCAAGAACAGGAAAGTAGACTATTATCTGAATGGTGGCCGATTAGGAAAAGGGGAGATGCAACGAGTGTGTTCTACTGCACACCCTGTATAGACTGCTCTGTGCCCACACACAACCATCTCCTCCAGGCCTTGGAGGAACAGCAGCTCATATTGCAAGCCAGCTGTATGAATATTAATGTCTCAAGTAACTTCAAGTAACCCCAGTGTCTCTGCCCCTCCCCCCCCACCTCAATAGACATTGTACAGGTTTCCTGCTGGCTTTGACTGTTTGTTATCACCCACCCCACAGCCCACAATGGACCATTGTGGGCTCCAACGCATCTCGATCATCGTTACTGCCTCTGATTTGTCCTTTTACATATCTTTCATTCATTTCTTATCTCGTTTCCCTCTCCCCCGACTCTCAGTCTGAAGAATGGCCTTGAAACGTCACCCAGCACAGAACGTCACAGGAGATCCATCTTCCCTGTGGCTATCAGGCTGAGCAACTCCTCCCCCTTCTGTGGTGGGGTAGACTGAGACTGAAGGGTGAAGGGCTGTTGTAGCCGGGACGATTGTGGGTGGGATGCGTGAGTAAGGCAAGGCAGCGCCTTTACCACCTCAGGCAACTGAGGAAATTCAGAGTGTCTCCGAGGATCCTCCAGTGCTTCTACGCAGCGGCGGTGGAAAGCATCTTGTCCGGGAACATTACCATCTGGTTTGGGAATTGCTCTGCCAAGGACAAGAAGGCTCTGCAGAGAGTAGTGCGTTCGGCCGAACGCACTATGGGAACTTCACTCACCCCCCTGCAGGAACTATACAACAGGAGGTGCAACTCCAGAGCAAACAAAATCATGGGAGACCCCTTCCACCCCTGCAATGGACTGTTCCAGCTGCTACGGTCAGGCAAACGCCTCCGTTGCCATGCGGTGAGAACGGAAAGGTTGAGAAGGAGTTTCTTCCCAGAGGCCATTCGGTCTGTAAACGCCAGGGACTAACTCTACTGAACGTTTTTTCCTTCCATTATTTATTATGTAAAGGAATATGTGTGTTATGATTGTGTTTATAGTTTGTTTGGTTGTTTTGTTGTTTGTCTTTTGTACAAAAGTCCGCGAGCATTGCCACTTTCATTTCAATGCACATCTCGTATGTGTATGTGACAAATAAACTTGACTTGACTTGACTTGAAGCATCACGAGGCACTGCTGCGGGACGTGACGCTCACCATCAAAGCTCTGGTGAGGTCAATCAACTCTTTCATCAACCTCAGACCTGGAGGTGTCAGGGCGACCACGGCCAGAATCCTGACCTCGGGCTCCGTCTGTGTGGAGTTTGCACGTTCTAACTGGGACCTGCGTGGGTTTTTTTCCGGGCGCTCCGGTTTCCTCCCACATCCTAAAGACGGGCGGGTTTGTAGGTTGATCGGCCCCTCTGTAAATTGCCCCCTAGTGTGTGTAGGGAGTGGATGAGAGAGTGGGATAACACAGAACTAGTGTGTGAACGGGCGATCGATGGCTGACACGGACTCGGTGGGCTGAAGGGCCTGTATCCGTGCTGGATCCATAAACTAAACTAAACTCACTGACCCTGGTAGCTGGTGCTACAGAGATATGTCTGACTGTGACTATGGGGATGTTTGTATTCAAACTAAATAACAGCTGCAAAGATCAAGCTCAAATAACACCGGATAATGTCACAAGGCGGGCATGGCAGAGATTATTAGAGTCACAGAGCGATACAGCGTGGAAACAGACCCAACTTGCCCACACCGCCCAACATGTCCCAGCTACACTAGTCCCACCTGCCTGCACTTGGTCCATATCTCTCCAAACCTGTCCTATCCATGTACCTGTCTAACTGTTTCTTAAACATATAACCATATAACAATTACATAGAAACATAGAAACAGAGAAATTAGGTGCAGGAGTAGAGGCCATTCGGCCCTTCGAGCCTGCACCGCCATTCAATATGATCATGGCTGATCATCCAACTCAAGGGCCACATCTAACTCCCTCTTAAATATAGCATATTATACAATGAACTGGCCTCGACTACCCTCTGTGGCAGAGAGTTCCAGAGATTCACCACTCTCTGTGTGAAAAAAGGTCTTCTCATCTCGGTTTTAAAGGATTTCCCCCTTATCCTTAAGCTGTGACCCCCTTGTCCTGGACTTCCCCAACATCGGGAACAATCTTCCTGCATCTAGCCTGTCCAACCCCTTAAGAATTTTGTAAGTTTCTATAAGATCCCCTCTCAATCTCCTAAATTCTAGAGAGTATAAACCGAATCTATCCAGTCTTTCTTCATAAGACAGTCCTGACATCCCAGGAGCAGGGAGGTTCTACTGCAGTTGTACAGGGTCTTGGTGAGACCACACCTGGAGTATTGCGTACAGTTTTGGTCTCCTAATCTGAGGAAAGACATTCTTGCCATAGAGGGAATGCAGAGAAGGTTCACCAGACTGATTCATAGGACTTTTAGGACTTTCATATGAAGAAAGACTGGATAGACTCGGCTTGTACTCGCTAGAATTTAGAAGATTGAGGGGGGATCTTATAGAAACTTACAAAATTCTTAAGTGGTTGGACAGGCTAGATGCAGGAAGATTGTTCCCGATGTTGGGGAAGTCCAGAACAAGGGGTCACAGTTTAAGGATAAGGGAGAAATCTTTTAGGACTGAGATGAGAAAAACATTCTTCACACAGAGAGTGGTGAATCTGTGGAATTCTCTGCCGCAGAAGGTAGTTGAGGCCACAGTTCATTGGCTATATTTAAGAGGTAGTTAGATGTGGCCCTTCTGGCCAAAGGGATCAGGGGGTATGGAGAGAAGGCAGGTACGGGATACTGAGTTGGATGATCAGCCATGATCATATTGAATGGCAGTGCAGGCTCGAAGGGCCGAATGGCCTACTCCTGCACCTATTGTCTATGTTTCTATGTTAATTTTTCTACAGTCTACGGTAAAACTGAATGTCAGAGTTAGTGCCCTCTCCTGGTATTAGCTGGGACCGCTGGAAAAATCTTAGAGCGGAACTTTGCCACCAACCTTGTCCTGAGAATCCTTGTGGAAGATTTATTTAGTCTATGCCACTAAAACAATTATGTGAGTCAAATTGAAGGCCAGCTTGATTATGGTTTACTCAAAGATGGAAAGTTTGATTTTTGCCAGTGAGCTGGGGAGACACAACTTATTGTTTAAGAGGGAACTGCAGATGCTGGAAAATCGAAGGTAGACAAAAATGCTGGAGAAACTCAGCGGGTGCAGCAGCATCTATGGAGCGAAGGAAAGGGTTTCGGCCCGAGACACAACTTATTATGAATATTCTGTCAACTCTGCATTTATTGGGTAAAACCTCACACGAATGAATGAATGGATTCGGTTTATTTCGGTTTAAGGGCCTGTCCCAAGTACACGCAATATTTTTCGGCGACCGTCATAGTCACAGCAGGTCGGCGAAAATTTTCAGCATGTTGAAAATCCAGCGGTGACCAGAACAAGGCACGACTCTTTGGGCGAACAGTCACGACCAGACAGGCGTCACGTGTCGACATGTCGCGGGGTGAAGCCTGTACGGTCATGAGTAGTCGCCCAAATAGTCGTACCTTGTTCTGGTCGCCGCTGGATTTTCAACATGTTGAACATTTTTGGCCACCTGCTGCGACTATGATGGGTGATGTCAGTCGCCGAATAATATTGCGTAAGTGGGACAGGCCCTTTAAAGATACGGCGCGGAAACAGCGGTAGAGTTGCTGCCTCACAGCGCAAGAGACCCGGGTTCCACCCTGACTACGGGTGCTGTCTGTACGGAGTTTGCACGTTCTCCCCATCGGTTTTCTCCGGGTGCTCTGGTTTCCTCCCCGACTCCAAAGGCGTACAGATTGGTGGGTTTAATTGGCTTCTGAGAAGGCAGGTACGGGATACTGAGTTGGATGATCAGCCATGATCATATTGAATGGCGGTGCAGGCTCGAAGGGCCGAATGGCCTACTCCTGCACCTAATTTCTATGTTCTATGTTTCTGTAAATGGTAAATTGTCCCCTCACCGGAAGTGCCCCGACTGCCAGCATGCGGCCAATAACGTCCCGAAGCCGCGGACTCCGGTAGGAAAGTGCCGAGTCGGGACGCGGAGTGCGTTCCACCGTCCCGATGTCAGAGTTTGGATCATCCTGACGAGAGGGCCTGTACATCGGGCCTTCCGTAGCGGCAACTACGAAGGGTTCATGGCCCCGGCCACGGGTGAACAACGGAGGAGGGCTGGCTGAACCTTGTTGCCTTCCACCACAGTGAAGAATGCTGTGGTGGATGTTTGTGTTAAATCTTATTGTGTATTGTGTGTTCTTTTTAAGTGTATCGCTGCTGGCAAATTCATTTCACTGCATGTGATGTGCATGTGATGAATAAAACTGACTTTGATTAGTGTGTAGGATAGTGCCAGTGTGATCGCTGGTCGGCTCGGACTGGGTGGGTCGAAGGGCCAGTTTGCACCGTGTCTCTAAAGTCTAAAGATTGTATCTCTAAAGGCTAAAGTGCTCAAAATGAACAGGTAACATGATGAACACCAGCACAAGGGGAACCAAAATATGGGCTGGCGATCCCTGGGATGGCGGGACTGTCATATGAGGAAAGATTGAAAAGTCTAGGCTTGTATTCACTGGAGTTTAGAAGGATGAGGGGGATCTTATAGAAACATATCAAATTATAAAAGGACTGGACAAGCTAGATGCAGGAAAAATGTTCCCAATGTTGGGCGAGTCCAGAACCAGGGGCCACAGTCTTAGAATAAAGGGGAGGCCATTTAAGACTGAGATGAGAAAAAAAAACCTTTTTCACCCCAGAGAGTTGTGAATTTGTGGAATTCCCTGCCACAGAGGGCAGTGGAGGCCAAGTCACTGGATGGATTTAAGAGAGAGTTAGATAGAGCTCTAGGGGCTAGTGGAGTCAAGGGATATGGGGGAGAAGGCAGGCACGGGTTATTGATAGGGGACGATCAGCCATGATCACAATGAATGGCGGTGCTGGCTCGAAGGGCCGAATGGCCTCCTCCTGCACCTATGTTTCTAAGTTTCTATGTTTCTATGGGCAATAAAGAAATCATTGCCCATTCAAATGACAAAGTCACAAGTGCAACCAGGATTGTTGATAGTTGGCACTTTAGTTGGTGGGATGGGATGCATTATTGCCACATGTGACAAGTCAGAGTGAAATTCTTTGTTTGGATCCCCAAGGTATGCAAAGAGTCGCTATATAAAGGGCAGTGACAAAATTACACAACCCCCCTTTGTTCTTTGAGTTGACAGTGAATGAGAGACACACACAAAACCACAACTGTGGGCCTCTGGAATGTATACTAATTATGTCAGGCGAATGATTGGGAAAGGTGAGTGTAATTGTCGGTGTCGCGGTTAAACTGGTGATCAGATCGTACATGCTGAGCAAGCCATGCTTTCCTTACTGTTTTATGACACAACCTTTCACTTCACAAGCATCGTTTAGTTACAGTTTAGAGATACAACGCGGAAACAGGCCCTTCGGTCCACCAAGTCTGTGCCGACCAGCGATCCCCGCACACTAACAACCCCATCCCACACACACCAGGGACAATTTACACGTATACCAAATTAGCTGAATGTCAGTAAATTAATCTCCTTAAACAAAATTATTTATATATATATATACAAAACTCAAGGGGGCTTAAAAAAGGGAAACAAAGTGATTGCTGATATTGCCACAAATCAATATAATTCACCTGACGTGCAGAAAGAAAATAAATTTCTGCCAACAATTCTTAAAGAGGCTGTGCATTACTGTCTTAGTTTTTTGCTGAATGTTGCTGCTCTTTCTGCCCGACAAACCTGCACGTCTTTGGAGTGTGGGAGAAAACTGAAGATCGATCTCGGAGAAAAAACGTCGCAGGTCACGGGGAGAACGTGCAAACTCCGCACAGGCAGCACCCGTAGTCAGGATGGAACCCGGGTCACTGGCGCTGTGAGGCAGCAACTCTACCGCTGCGCCACCGTGCAGCCAAGTTCATGATCAACTTTCCAAGGGCTACAGGTGAGTAACTGCACATCTTATTGTTGTACAAAGTGAAAACGTTGCACAACGCTGTAACGTGCTGGAGGAATGGGTGCATTGTTGAACCTGAGAGATTAGATTGTGTAGTTACAATAACCCAAGTGGAACTGCAGCTGCTGGTTTAACCAGTAAAAAAGGCAAAGTGCTGGAGTAACTCAGCGGGTCAGGTAGCATCTGTGGAGAACGTGGATAGGTGACGTTTCACAGAGTGCTGGAGTAACTCAGTGGGTGCAGCAGCATCTATGGAGCTAAGGAAATAGGTAACATTTCGGGTCGAAACCCTTCCGGGTTTCGGCCCGAAACGTTGCCTATTTCCAGAAGGGTTTCGGCCCGAAACGTTGCATATTTCCTTTGCTCCATAGATGCTGCTGCACCATAACTCAGCGGGTCAGGCAGCATCTGTGGAGAACATGGATAGGTGACGTTTCACAGAGTGCTGGAGTAACTCAGCGGGTCAGGCAGCATCTGTGGAGAACATGGATAGGTGACGTGCTGGAGTAACACAGCGGGACATGCAGCATCTGTGGAGAACATGGATAGGTGACGTTTCACAGAAGACATGAGATTAAAAGATAAAAACTCTGAGGTGAGAACAGTATAACTAGATTAGTTCAGTTATTCTCACTTGTACCACATTGAGTTCCTCCATAGTTTTGTGTTTTGTTGAGAATTTATTATACATTTGTCAGTTTAGTTTATTGTCACGTGTACCGAGGTACAGTGAAAAGCTTTTGTTGCGCGCTAACCAGTCATCAGAAAGACAATACATGATTACAATCGAGCCGTTCACAGTGTAACAGATACAGGATAAAGGGAATATGCAAGGTTTAATGCAAGGTGAAGTTTTGATTAAAGATAGTCCGAGGGTCTCCAATGAGATAGATGGGAGCTCAGGACTGAGCAGCCTGGTGGCACAGCGGTAGAGTTACTGCCTCTCAGCTCCAGAGACCCGGTTTCGATCTGGATAACGGGTGCTGTCTGTACGGAGTTTGCACGTTCTCCTCGTGACCTGCGTGGGTTTTCTCCCAGATCTTCGGTTTCCTCCCACACTCCAAAGACGTGCAGGTTTGTAGGTTAATTGGCTTTGGTGTAAATGTAAATTGTCCCCTAGTGTGTGTAGGATAGTGTTTGTGTGCGGGAGATCGCTGGTCGGTGGGCCGAAGGGCCTGTTTTCACGCTGTATCTCTAAACTAATCTAAAACAAACTAACTGTTCTTTAGTTAGTGGTTAAGAAAGAACTGCAGATGCTGGAAAAATCGAAGGTAGACAAAAAAATACTGGAGAAACTCAGCAGGTGAGGCAACATCTATGGAGAGAAGGAATTGGCGACGTTTTGGGTCGAGACCCTTCATAACAAGAGGATTTCAGTATAGGAGTAGAGAGGTTCTTCTGCAGTTGTATAGGGCTCTGGTGAGACCACATCTGGAGTATTGTGTACAGTTTTGGTCTTCTAATTAGAGGAAGGACATCCTTGTGATTGAGGCAGTGCAGCGTAGGTTCACGAGATTGATCCCTGGGATGGCGGGACTGTCATATGAGGATAGATTGAAAAGACTAGGCTTGTATTCACTGGAGTTTAGAAGGATAAGGGGATATCTTATAGAAACATATACAATTATAAAAGGACTGGACAAGCTAAATGCAGGAAAAATGTTCCCAATGTTGGGCGAGTCCAGAACCAGGGGGCACAGTCTTAGAATAAAGGGGAGGTCATTTAAGACTGAGGTGAGAAAAAACGTTTTTGCATAGAGAGTTGTGAATTTGTGGAATTCCCTGCCACAGAGGGCAGTGAGGACCAAGTCACTGGATGGATTTAAGAGAGAGTTAGATAAAGCTCTAGGG
>NC_073384.1:1970852-2003352 GCF_028641065.1 Leucoraja erinaceus | reverse complement strand
GCCCAGTGCTACATTGTTGCGGGCCCAGTGTAACATTGTTGCGGGCCCAGTGCTAACATTGTTGCGGGCCCAGTGTAACATTGTTGCGGGCCCAGTGCTACATTGTTGCGGGCCCAGTGTAACATTGTTGCGGGCCCAGTGCTACATTGTTGCGGGCCCAGTGTGTAACATTGTTGCGGGCCCGGTGTAACATTGTTGCGGGCCCAGTGCTACATTGTTGCGGGCCCAGTGTAACATTGTTGCGGGCCCAGCGCTACATTGTTGCGGGCCCAGTGTAACATTGTTGCGGACCCAGTGCTACATTGTTGTGGGTCATTGTTGCGGGCCAGTGGAACATTGTTGCATTAGTGCCCCAGTGTGGGCCACATTGTTACACACACCAGGGGCAATTTACATTTACATCAAGCCGATTACCCTACAAACTGTAAACGGATGAGAGGGCATCTTATAGAAACATATAAGATTATTGAGGGTACACAAAAAAGCTGGAGAAACTCAGCGGGTGCAGCAGCATCTATGGAGCGAAGGAAATAGGCAACGTACCCGCTGAGTTTCTCCAGCTTTTTTGTGTACCTTCGATTCTCCAGCATTTGCAGTTCCTTCTTAAACACTAAGATTATTGAGGGATGGGACAGACTAGATGCAGGAAAAATGTTCCCCATGGTGGGGGTGTCCAGAACCAGGGGTCACATACAGTTTAAGAATAAGGGGCCGGTCATTTAGGACTGAGATGAGGAAAAACGTTTTCACCCAGAGAGTTGTGAATCTGTGGAATTCTCTGCCACAGAAGGCAGTGGAGGCCGATTCACTGGATGTTTTCAAGAGAGAGTTAGAGTTAGCTCTTAGGGCTAACGGAGTCAGGGGGTGTGGGGAGAAGGCAGGAATGGGTTACTGATTGTGGATGATCAGCCATGATCGTATTGAATGTCGGTGCTGGCTCGAAGGGTCGAATGGCCTACTCCTGCACCAAATTTTCTATGTTGAAACCCGCACATATTTGGAGTGTGGGAGGAAACCGGAGCACCCGGAGAAAGCCCACGCGGTCACAGCGAGAACCCGTGGACGGGATCGAACCCGGGACTCAGGCCAGTGCAACAATGTAACAGGCCAGTGCAACAGGCCAGTGCAACAATGTAACCGGCCAGTGCAACAATGTAACCGGCCAGTGCAACAATGTAACCGGCCAGTGCAACAGTGTAACCGGCCAGTGCAACAGTGTAACCGGCCAGTGCTACAATGTAACCGGCCAGTGCAACAGTGTAACCGGCCAGGGCAACAGTGTAGCCGGCCAGTGCAACAGTGTAACCGGCCAGTGCAACAGTGTAACCGGCCAGTGCAACAATGTAACCGGCCAGTGCAACAGTGTAACCGGCCAGTGCAACAGTGTAACCGGCCAGTGCAACAGTGTAACCGGCCAGTGCAACAGTGTAACCGGCCAGTGCAACAATGTAACCAGCCAGTGCAATAATGTAAGCAGCCAGTGCAACAGTGTAACCGGCCAGTGCAACAGTGTAACCGGCCAGTGCAACAATGGAACCGGCCAGTGCAACAATGTAACCGGCCAGTGCAACAGTGTAACCGGCCAGTGCAACAGTGTAACCGGCCAGTGCAACAGTGTAACCGGCCAGTGCAACAGTGTAACCGGCCAGTGCAACAATGTAACCGGCCAGTGCAACAGTGTAACCGGCCAGTGCAACCGTGTAACCGGCCAGTGTAACCGGCCAGTGCAACAATGTAACCGGCCAGTGCAACAATGTAACCGGCCAGTGCAACAGTGTAACCGGCCAGTGCAACAGTGTAACCGGCCAGTGCAACAGTGCAACAGTGTAACCGGCCAGTGCAACAGTGTAACCGGCCAGTGCAACAGTGTAACCGGCCAGTGCAACAATGTAACCGGCCAGTGCAACAGTGTAACCGGCCAGTGCAACAGTGTAACCGGCCAGTGCAACAGTGTAACCGGCCAGTGCAACAGTGTAACCGGCCAGTGCAACAGTGTAACCGGCCAGTGCAACAGTGTAACCGGCCAGTGCAACAATGTAACCGGCCAGTGCAACAGGCCAGTGCAACAATGTAACCGCCCAGTGCTACACCGTGGCAGGCAGGCAGGCAGGCGGTGGCGGGTTTTTTGTGAATGGGAGCGGGCCGCACTCTTTGCCGCGGCGTAGTTAGCGGCTCCGGGCCGCATCGCCGCCGCTGATGTCATTGCTTCCGCCCTGCTTCCTTTTTGGAGAATCCAAAATGGAGTGAGAGAGGGGTTTGTGAAGACAGACAGACAGACAGACTGGGCTGCTGCAAGGCTGCAAGGCTGCAAGGGTGTCCCCGGCCCCGCACGGCTGCTGTTGCACGGTTGCATTGGCAGCTGGGCTGCAGCGGGCAGGATGTGAGCGGCCAGCGGGAGCAGCAGAGCGGCCAGGAGGGGAGAGCAGGGACGGGGAGAGGAGGGAGGGAGGGCAGTGGGAGAGGAGGCTGCACTCACTCACTCACTCACTCCCCCCTCCCGCTCCCCGGGCCCGCAGCCCGGCGCCACACTCACCCACACTCACACACACACAGCAGTGAAGTTTGCAACCATGTCCGCCGCCGCTCCACCAAAATGACCGAGCAATCGCACCCAGACCAGTGAGTAGTGGCCGCGGCCCGCGCCTCCTCTTCCCTCTCCCCCTCTTCCCTCCTCCCCCCCTCTTCCCTTCCCCCCCCTCTCTCTTTTCCCCCCCCTCTTCCCTCCCCCCCTCTTTCCCTCCCCCCCTCTTCCCTCTTTCCCCCCCCCTTTCCCCCCTCTACCCCTCCCCCCCCCCCCTCTCCCCCCCCCCTCTTTCCCCCCCCTTCCCTCTCCCCCCCTCTTTCCCCCTTTCCCCCCCCTCCCCCCCTCTTCCCCCCCCTTCCCCCCCCCCTCTCCTCCATTGTCTTTCTCCCACCCCCCCCCCCCCCCCCCCCCCCCCCCCTCCCCCCCCCCCCCCCCCCCCCCTCCCCCCCCCCCTCCCCCCCTCCCTCCCCCCCTCTCCCCCCCCTCCTCTGCTTGAATGACAATTTGTGGGGGAGGGGAGTGGGTTGGTGGTGGGGAAAGAGTGAGGATGTGGTTTGTAGGATGTGACGGGAGAGGGTTGGGGTGGGGGGGGTAACGTGTGGTGGATTTTGTGTGGGGGGGGGAGGTGTGGGGGTAGGTGGGGGAGGGAGGAATTTGCGGACTGATGTTGAGAGGAGGAAGGGGTGATTGGGGTTGAGGACGGGGATGGGGGGGGGTAAGTAGTTGGGAGTAATGGGTAGAGGAGGGGGGCTGGTAGAGGTAGAGGAGGTGAGAAGGTTGGGGTCGGGGAGATGAGGAGGGGGGTAGGGATGGGGAGTGGGGGGAGAGAGGGCGGGAGGGAGGGGGAGAGAACGGGGGAGTGGGGGGGTCGGTGAGGGGAGGTTGTCAGATGGGCAGAGGGTCCGAGCGGGGGCTTCATTAGGATGGGGGAAGTTGCGGAGAGGGGTTCGGGGGGTGGGGAGGTGAGTCAGGAAAGGGATAGAGCAGGATTTATTATTTGGGGGGTGGGAGAGGGGATGAGGAGGGGGCATTAGGGCTGGGCTGGATCAGTGGCGGGGAGGGGGCTGTGGATTGAGATGGCGGGGGTGGGGGAGAGAGCTGGGGTGCAAGTACAAGCATGGGGTGGGGGTGGGGGGGGGTGAGACATGAAAGGACATGTCAGGAGTGTTTATTATTGTCACGTGTACCAGGGTGATGTTTTTGTTGGGTGCCAACCAGTCAGTGGAGAGACTGTGGGGGGGGGGGGGCATCAGGGGGGGGGGGGGGATAGTGGCTGGGAACTCGTGGGAAGGGCAGGTGTGTGCAGTTGTGTGTGTGTGTGGGGGGGTGAGTGTGTGGGGGGGTTGGTGAGTGTGTGTGTCTGGGGGGAGTGAGTGTGTGTGTGGGGGTGTGAGTGTGTGTGGGGGGGGTGTGAGTGTGTGGGGGGGTGAGTGTGTGTGTGGGGGGAGTGAGTGTGTGTGTGGGGGGGGTGGTGGGTGTGTGTATAGAGTGAGAGTGTGAGTGGTGAGTGTGAGTGTGGGGCTGGTGTGAGTGTGAGGTGTGTGGGTGGGGGGCGGTGAGTGTGTGGTGTGTGTGTGTGTCTGAGGAGAGTGTGCGTGAGTGAGTGTGTGTGGGTGGGTGTGGTGCGTGTGTGTGGGGGGGTGAGTGTGTGGGGTGTGAGTGTGTGCGTGGGTGGGGGGGGCGGTGAGTGTGTGGGGAGGTGTGTGTGAGTGAGTGTGTGTGTGTGTGGGTGAGTGTGTGTGTGTGTGTGAGTGTGTGTGTGTGTGTGAGTGTGTGTGTGTGTGTGTGGGCACATGTGTGTGCATGTGTGTGTGTGGGGGTGGTGAGTGTGTGGGGTGTGTGAGTGAGTGTCTATGAGGAGAGTGTGAGTGGGTGGGGGTGAGTGTGTGGGGTGTAAGTGGGTGGGGGTGGTGAGTGTGTGGGGTGTGAGTGTGAGTGAGTGGGGTGTGAGTGTGTGAGTGTGTGTGTGTGGGGGGTGTGTGTGAGTGTGTGTGGGTATGAGTGTGATTGAGTGTGTGTTTGTGTGAGTCGGGCCCTTGTCCGGTCGGTGCTGGTCACATGAGCAGCCATTCATAAATGCTGCGATGTCCAGCCCATTCATGACTACCTGCGGGTGTAACCAATGGCGATGCCATCACTGAGAACAACAGTACACATTCGCTTGTTCACAAGTAACCAGCCTTCTGGCTGTTGTTTTCCAGCTGTGAGCTTTGCTTTCATTGCTGCCGTTAACCAAGATAATACTTGTCTTTATGTTTACCACAGTTTGATAATCTGACCCGGGGATGATATTACACTTGCATTGCCATGTTTTCAATGTTTAATTCTTGCAGAGTAAGATTGCAACTGCAGGGAATGTGGGGGGGAATTGTAGCCTTTAATGTTTTTGTCCGAGTCTGGGCGTGGAAAGAAATGCTGCTCAGTATTTGGACTTTGGTTCAGTTTGAGTTGAGTTTATTGTCACGTGTACCGAGGTACAATGAAAAGCTTTTGTTGCGCGCTAACCAGTCAGCGGAAAGACAAGACATCGAGCGGTCCGCGGTGTACAGATATTTTTGTCACACAGTGTTTGAAGTTTGTTGGAGCAGAGGTTGTGAGAGTTGATTGATTTACATTGTAAACGGAGCAAAACTCTGTTGCCAACGCATGTTTTTCAAAGTGATCTCTCGTTATTTTTAACACTAAGATCCATGGGTGTGTGTTCAGATTTACTATTGTCACCTGTGCAGAGGTGCAGAGCAAAGCTTTTCACTGTACGCTATCGATTGGGGTCAAACGACACGACACACATTGCAATCGGCAAACTCCAGTCCGATAGTTAGAGCACAGGGGAAGATACTGAGTGCATTCACTTCAGTTTTATTTGTCATATGTAGGTTACCACAGGGTTAAAGGTACAGTGAAATGTTTTAGACAAGACAACAGGTCACCTCAGCAATGATAAAAGAGAGGTAAAAAAAAAATATAGTGAGTAACTAAGTTTATTGGCCAAGTTTTCACATACAAGGAATTTGCCTTGGCGCTCCGTCCACATGTAACAACATGACATACAGTGACAGTTACAGACTGAGAAAACACTAAACATTAATAATAATAAAACATTCATGATAAAACACCATTGATCAAGCATGTGAACCAACAAAATACCAGATCAAAGGGAGGCTACAGATTTTTGGCTGTTGAGTAGAGCAACTACTCGTGGATAAAAACTGTTTTTATGTCTGGCTGTGGCAGCTTTGACAGTCCGGAGTTGCCTTCCAGAGGGAAGTGATTCAAAGAGTTTGTGGCCAGGGTGAGAGGGGTCAGAGATGATCTTGCCCGCTCGCTTCCTGGCCCTTGCAGTGTACAGTTCATCAATGGGGGGAAGGTTGCAGCCAATAACCTTCTCAGCTGATCGGACGATTCACTGCAGCCTCCAGGTGTCGTGCTTGGTGGCTGAGCCAAACCAGACCATGATGGAGAAGGTGAGAACAGACTCTACGATGGCCGTGTAGAATTGGACCATCATTGCCTGTGGCAGATTGTGTTTCCTCAGCTGCCGCAGGAAGTACATCCTCTGTTGTGCCTTTTTGACCGTGGAGTCGATGGTAGCCCCCCACTTAAGGTCCTTGGAGATGATGGGTCCCAGAAAGTTCTCAGCATTGTAGCGCATCAGTTCCAGAGACAAAGTCCAATGTCCGCAATGGGGTAGAGGTGAATTGGACAGTACCCTAGCTCATGGAAGGACCGTTCAGAAGCCGGATAACAGAGGGGAAGATACAGAGTGCAGAATATAGTTCTCAGCATTGTAACCTTACTGCATTGTAATTACTGCATTGAAACGTATTGGGATTACAGTGGTTGTCGGACAGTGGGGTGAAGGCAGGAGAATGGGGTTAGGAGGGAGAGATCGATCAGCCATGATTGAATGGCGGTGTAGACTTGATGGGCCGAATGGCCTAATTCTGCTCCTGAAACATGACTTTATAATGGAACTTTTTTTTAAACTTTGACAAATCAGTCTGAGGATGCCTCAAGCTTGTCCCTGAAATTTAGCTTTAAAATTTAATTTTAAGGTACATCGAAGAAACAGGCCCTTCGGCCCACCTAGTTGGGCCAAAGGGAAGATCATCCCTATACTATCCTACACACTAGGGGGCAATTTACAGCGAACCAATTAACCTGCAAACCCCGCACGTCTTTGGAGTGTGGGAGGAAACCGGAGCACCCGGAGAAAACCCACGCAGGTCACGGGGAGAACGTGCAAACTCCGCACAGCCAGCACTCTGGTTCAAATCCGGGTACCTGGTGCTGTGAGGCAGCAACTCAACCGCTGTGTCATCGTGGCGCCCTTCTTCAAATAAAAAATAATGTTTTTGTAATTGTACAGGGCCCTAGTGAGACCACACCTGGAGTATTGTGTGCAGTTTTGGTCCCCTAATTTGAGGAAGGACATTCTTGCTATTGAGGGAGAGCAGCGTAGGTTTACAAGGCTAATTCCCAGGATGGCGGGACTGTCATATGCTGAGAGAATGGAGCAGCTGGGCTTGTACACTCTGGAGTTTAGAAGGATGAGAAGGATAATATTGTCTATTATCTAAAATATTTGGACTTTTCAGAATAATCAAAAAAAAATTGATCAGCGATGAATTTCCGCCCTTAGATTTAGATTTTCATTGGAGAATTGAGAAAATTTAGATTTGCACCTCCAGCTGAAACAAAACCAACTCAGGCAGCATCTCTGGAGAGAAGGATGGGTGATGTTTCGGGTCGAGACCCTTCTTCAGACTATCAAGATCCTTAACTATGTATCTCCTTCTCCCCTAACACTCAGTCTGAAGAAGAGTCTCGACCCGAAACATCACCCGTTCCTTCTCTCCAGAGATGTCGCCCGTCCCACTGAGAAACTTCTTAAGGGGTTGGACAGGCTAGATGCAGGATGATTGTTCCCGATGTTGGGGAAGTCCAGAACAAGGGGTCACAGTTTAAGGATAAGGGGGAAATCTTTTGGGACCGAGATGAGAAATGCATTTTTCATGCAGAGAGTGGTGAATCTCTGGAATTCTCTGCCACAGAAGGTAGCTGAGGCCACAGTTCATTGGCTATATTTAAGAGGGAGTTAGATGTGGCCCTTGTGGCTAAAGGGATCAGGGGGTATGGAGAGAAGGCAGGTACAGTATACTGAGTTGGATGATCAGCCATGATCATATTGAATGGCGGTGCAGGTCGAAGGGCCGAATGGCCTATTCCTGCACATATTTTCTATGATTCTATGATTACTCCAGTCTATCTTCGCTTTGAACCAGCATCTGCAGTTCCTTCTTACACAAAGTATAAATGGGAACAGGCCTAAAGTCCCCTAGAGCCCAATCCAGCGTTTAGTGCAGATCATTGCTGGACTTGCTCTTCCTCCTCCTCGAGGGGCAGTGATATAGGTCTCTGGCAACATCTCCATGAGGAACCAGCTCGCAGCATGGGTAGAGCTGCTGCCTCACAGCGCCAGGGACCCGGGTTCCATCCCGACTACGGGTGCTGTCTGTGCGGAGTTTGCACGTTCTCCCCGTGACCTGCGTGGGTTTTCTCCGAGATCTCCGGTTTCCTCCCACACTCCAAAGATGTGCAGGTTTGTAGTTTGATTGGCTTGGTGTAAATGTAAATTGTCCCCAGTATGTGTGGGATAGTGTTAAACCCCCGTCTCACGATACGAGTTGACCCACGAGTGACCCCGAGTTTAAAACAAATTAAACTCGTGGTAATCGGGCACAATTAACGTAGCGGGAACATCAGAACTCGTGGACGCAACTTAGCGACTCGTGGCGCTAACAGCAGGTACCCGTGAAACTTGTTAACTCTTGGAAAACGTTAAACATGATTAAAGATTTCCACCAGTCAAATTTACTCTTGAAGTTAAAATTTGAAACATTTAAACTCGCTGTAAGAACGTAAGTTTACCGTAGTGATTCGTGAGCCTACCATGGGCACTCTTTAACTCAGCGGGACAGGCAGCATCTCTGGAGAGAAGGAATGGGTGACGGGATGACGTTTTCCAAATTTCTGCTGCGTCTTTGTGTTACTCCAGCACTGTGTGTTCACTTTTTGTCAACCAGCATCTGCCCTTTCTTGTGTATGAACTTATTTGTATCCGTGGCAGTTGATTGGCGCTCCCTTCAGTTTCCGCGCGGATCGCTGGTTGGTACGGACTCGGTGCAACAATGTAGCACTGGGTCGCAACAATGTAGCGCTGAGTCTCAACAATGTAGCACTGGGTGGCAACAATGTAGCACTGGGTGACAACAATGCAGCGCTGAGTCGCAACAATGCAGCGCTGGCCTGCAACAATGCAGCGCTGGGTCGCAACAATGTAGCACTGGTCCCACACCCAGTGGTTTTGGTCTCCTAATTTGAGGAAGGACGTTCTTGCTGTTGAGGGAGTGCAGCTTAGGTTTATAAGGTTAATTCCCGGGATGACAGAATGGAGCGGCTGGGCTTGTACACTCTGGAGTTTAGAAGGATGAGAGGGGATCTTATTGGAACATATACAACTATTAAGGGATTGGACACGCTAGAGGCAGGAAACGTGTTCCCGATGTTGGGGGAGTCCAGAACCAGTGGCCACACAGTTTAAGAATAAAGGGTGGGCCATTTGGAATGGAGATGAGGAAAATGTTTTCACACAGATTTGTGATTTTGTGGAATTCTCTGCCTCAGAAGGCAGTGGAGGCCGATTCACTGGAAGCTTAGAAAAGAGAGTCAGATGGAGTTCTTAGGGTTAGTGGAGTCAGGGGATATGGGGGGAAGGCAGGAACGGGGTACGGATTGTGGATGATCAGCCATGATCACAGTTAATGGCTGTGCTGCCTTTAAAGGGCCGAATGGCCTGCTCCTGCACCTATTGTCTATGCATCTAGAACTTTCAAGGGAGCAGTTTAGTTTTAGATTGTGGGAAACACAGTGGGCAATGTATAGTTTGTCACAATTGTAGAGAAACTAGGTTTGGTTTGAGGGTTGACACAAAGTACTGGAGAAACTCAGCGGGTCAGGCAGCATCTTTGGTGAAAGGGGGCGGCAAGGTGGCGCAGCGGTAGAGTTGCTGCCTCACAGCGCCAGAGACCCGGGTTCCATCCTGACCACGGGTGCTGTCTGTACGGAGTTTGCACGTTCTCCCCGTAGTCACGTTGGTTTTCTCCGGGTGCTCCGGTTTCCTCCCACACTCGTGTTTGCAGGTTAATTGGCTTTCGGTAAAATTGTAAGTTATCCCTGGTGTGTGTAGGATAGTGCTGGTCGGCGCAGACTCGGTGGGCAAAAGGGGCTGTGTCTGCGCTGTATCTCTAAACTAAACTAAACTATAGATAAACTTGTTCCGTTGTTCGAGGCGTGGACATTGGCGAGACCAAACGCAGACTGGGCGATCGTTCCACGGGACACCTTCGCTCAGCCCAGCCTGAACCAACCTGATCTCCCGATTGCTGGGCACTTTAATTCTCCTTCCCATTCTCACACTGACCTTCCTGTCCTGGGTCTCCTCCATTGTCAGAGTGAGACTAAACACAAATTGGAGGAACAGCGTCTCATATTTCGCTTGGGCAGCTTACAGTCCAGTGGTATGAATATTGATTTCACTAACGTCAGGTAGCCCCGGCATTCCCTCCCTCTCTCTCTATCCCTCCCCCACCCAAGTTGCACCAGCTTCTCGTTCTCACCCAACAAACAGCCAACAACGGCCTGTTTCCTTCATCATCGTTACTGTTTTGCATCTTTCATTCATTGTTCTTTAACTCTCCATATCAGCGTCTGTATCTCTCGTTTCCCTTCTCCCAAACCAGTCTGAAGCAAAGGTACACAAAATTGCTGGGGAAACTAAGCGGGTGCAGCAGCATCTATGGAGCGAAGGAAATAGGCGATGTTTCGGGCCGAAACCCTTCTTCAGACTGATGGGGGGTGGGGGGGGAGAAGAAAGGAAAAAAGGGGAGGAGGAGGAGGAGCCCGAGGGGGGGGGGATGGGAGGAGACAGCTCGAGGGTTAAGGAAGGGGAGGAGACAGCAAGGGCTAGCAAAACTGGGAGAATTCAATGTTCATGCCATCCGGACGCAAGCAACCCAGGCGGAATATGAGGTGCTGTTCCTCCAATTTCCGGTGTTGCTCACTCTGGCAATGGAGGAGACCCAGGACAGAGAGGTCGGATTGGGAATGGGAGGGGGAGTTGAAGTGCTGAGCGGGAGTTCAGGTTGGTTATTGCCGAGAGGTCAGGTTCGGCTTAATCTATTGCAAAGACTGATTGAATTGGAGGTGAAGAAGGGTCTCGACTCGAATCTACGCTCCTTCTCTCCAGAGATGCTGCCTGTCCCAATAATTGAATTGGGTGGGGTTGAATTCCTTTGGACAAAGGGCAGAGATGAAAAGTTTGGTTCCAACTTGGATTGAAGAGTTGCAAATAGTGAGGCTGGAGGAGGGGATGTAGGTAGGTGGTGGTAAAGGAATAGGTATGTGTCTAGGTGAGGTGCAGGGGAGTGGGGTAGAAGAGGGGAGGAGGGCTGAAGGGCCTGTTCCTGTGCTACACTTGTATGTACTCATTACCACTTATTCAGCCAACTATAGTGGAATAATGTGGAATATAGTGGAAAAGTCTCGACCCGAAACGTTGCCTATTTCCTTCACTCCATAGATGCTGCCGCACCCGCTGAGTTTCTCCAGCAATTTTGTCTACCTTCTATAATGGAATAATCATTGAGTCTAAAGATGGTATTGGAATTGTGAATGGCTACTCGGTAATTAGACAAGTGTACTGCACAGAATCTATTATAGTGGGACAATCAGCAACCAGGGGGTATAATACTTAAAGGATTGGACAGGCTTGGTGGAGGAAAAATGTTCCCCATGTTGGGGGAGTCCAGAACCAGGGGCCACACAGTTTTAAGAATTAAGGGGTCGGCCATTTAGGACTGAGATGAGGAAATACTTTTCCACCCAGAGAGTTGTGGAATTCTCTGCCACAGAAGGCAGTGGAGGCCGATTCACTGGATGTTTTCAAGAGAGAGTTAGATTTAGCTCTTAGAGCTAACAGAATTAAGGGATATGGGGAGAAGGCAGGAACGGGGTATTGATTGGGGATGATCAGCCATGATCACATTACATGGCGGTGCAGGCTCGAAGGGCCGAATGGCCTCCTCCTGCACCTATGTTTCTATAAGTTTAAGGTGAGGGGGATAGAATGAATAGGAAGCAGAGGTCGTAGTTAAGGTAGGTACAATAACAACATTTATAGACAATAGGTGCAGGAGTAGGCCATTCGGCCCTTCGAGCCAGCACCGCCATTCAATGTGATCATGGCTGATCATCCCCAATCAGTACCCCGTTCCTGCCTTCTCCCCATATCCCCTGACTCCGCTATTTTTAAAAGCCCTATCTAGCTCTCTCTTGAAAGTATCCAGAGAACCGGCCTCCACCGCCCTCTGAGGCAGAGAATTCCACAGACTCACCACCCTCTGTGAGAAAAAGTGTTTCCTCGTCTCTGTTCTAAATGGCTTACCCCTTATTCTTAAACTGTGTGTGGCCCCTGGTTCTGGACTCCTCCAACATGTTTCCTGCCTCTAGCGTGTCCAAGCCCGTAACAATCTTATATGTTTCAATGAGATGCCCTCTCATCCTTCTAAACTCAGAGTATACAAGCCCAGAGAGGGCACCTTGGTCAGCATGGAAGAGTGGGGCCGAAGGGCCTGTCTCCGTGTTACACGCCTTTATGCCAGATATGAATATCTTTACCAGCGTTAAGGATGGAGGTCATTTGGCACATTACGTATACGCCCACGCGGTGAATTCAGGATATGGACTAATATTTACCTATGCTGTAAAGTCAACTGCTTTGCACTTCATCCCCCAGCTATTTTTCTAAAAGGCCCGTGGAGCTGCACTTTCTTTGGCACGGAGAGGTTACTTTGGCGAACAAGCCTAGTTAACACCTTGTCATCCCAGCTTAGTTTAGAGATACAGCGCGGAAACAGGCCCTTCGGCCCACCAGATCCGCGCCGGCCAGCGATCTCCGCACATCGACACACTAGGGGACAATTTACATTTACACCAAACTAATTAACCTAAGATCAGAAACTGAAGATCTCAAAGAAAACCCACGCATGTCACGGGGAGAACGTGCAAACTCCGTACAGACAGCACCCGTGGTCGGGATCGAACCTGGGTGTAGAAACATAGAAAATAGATGCATGAGGAGACTTTGAACCAGCACCGCCATTCATTGTGATCATGGCTGATCGTCCCGAATCAATAACCCGTGCCTGCCTTCTCCCCATTTCCCTTGACTCCACTAGCCCCTAGAGCTCTATCTAACTCTCTCTTAAATCCATCCAGTGACTTGGCCTCCACTGCCCTCTGTGGCAGAGAATTCCATAAATTCACAACTGTCTGGGTGAAAAAGTTTTTTCTCACCTCAGTCTTAAATGACCTCCCCTTTATTCTAAGACTGTGTGGCCCCTGGTTCTGGACTCACCCAACATTGGGAACATTTTTCCTGCATCTAGCTTGTCCAGTCCTTTTATAATGTTATACGTTTCTATAAGATATCCCCTCATCCTTCTAAACTCCAGTGAATACAAGCCGAGTCTTTTTAATCTTTCCTCATATGATTGTCCCGCCCATCCCAGGGATCAATCTCGTGAACCTACGCTGCACTGCCTCAATCACAAGGATGTCCTTCCTCAAATTAGGAGACCAAAACTGTACACAATATTCCAGATGTGGTCTCACCAGAGCCCTATACAACTGCAGAAGAACCTCTCTACTCCTATACTGAAATCCTCTTGTTATGAAGGCCAACATTCCATTAGCTTTCTTCACTGCCTGCTGTACCTGTAAGCCAACTTTCAGTGTACAAGGACACCCTAACCTAACCCCATTGAGATAATAATCTGCCCCCTTGTTTTTGCCACCAAAGTGGATAACCTCACATTTATCTATATTATAACTGCATCTGCCACGCATCTGCCCACTCACTCAACCTGTCCAGGTCACCCTGCAACCTCCTAACATCCTCTTCACAGTTCACACTGCCACCCAGCTTTGTGTCATCTGCAAACTTGCTATTGTTGCTCCTAATTCCCTCTTCCAAATCATTAATATATATGGTAAACAGTTGCGGCCCCAACACCGAGCCTTGCGGCACTCCACTCGCCACTGCCTGCCATTCTGAAAAGGACCCGTCACTCCTACTCTTTGCTTCCGGTCTGCCAACCAATTTTCTAACTATGTCAACACCCTACCCCCAATACCATGTGCTCTAATTTTAGTCACCAGTCTCCTGTGCGGGACCTTATCAAAGGCTTTCTGAAAGTCTAGATACACTACATCCACTGGCTCCACTTCATCCATTTTACTTGTCACATCCTCGAAAAATTCCAGAAGATTAGTCAAGCATGATTTCCCTTTCATAAATCCATGTTGACTTGGACTAATCCATTTACTGCTATCCAAATGCCCCATTATTACCTCTTTAATAATTGACTCCAGCATCTTTCCCACCACCAAAGTCAGGCTAACTGGTCTGTAATTCCCCGTTTTCTCTCTCGCTCCTTTCTTGAAAAGTGGGATAACATTAGCTATCCTCCAATCCACAGGAACTGATCCTGAATCTATTGAACATTGGAAAATTATCACCAATGCACCCACTATTTCTAGAGCCACCTCCCTGAGGACCCTGGGATGCAGACCATCATGCCCCGATGTCTGGTGCTGTAAACCAAATCTAGGAATTTATTTAGTCAGAGGGTGGTGAATCTGTGGAATTCTTTGCCACAGACGGCTGTGGAGGCCACGAGTCAGTGGATATGTTTAAGGCAGAGATAGATTCTTGATTAATATGGGTGTCGGGGGTGATGGGGAGAAGGCAGGAGAATGGGGTTGGGAGGGAGAGTTAGATCAGCCATGATTGAATGGTGGAGTAGACTTGATGGGCCGAATGGTCTCATTCTGCTCCTATCACCTATGAACTTGTGAAGATAATAAAAATTGCTTTCATTCGGTTTGAATGGGAATGCAAAGCTAATTCTTATTCAATCTCAGATATAGTCCTGGCTTCAACCCTTTAGACAATCGTCCCATGACCCTTCACAGCCAGTCATTTACAGCTTGTACACTCTGGAGTTTAGAAGGATGAGAGGGGATCTTATTGAAACGTATAAGGTTATTAAGGGTTTGGACACGCTAGAGGCAGGAAACATGTCCCAGAAGTTGGGGGAGTCCAGAACCAGGGGTCACAGTTTAAGAATAAAGTGTAAGCCATTTAGAATGGAGATGAGGAAACACTTTTTCACACAGAGTTGTGAGTCTGTGGAATTCTCTGCCTCAGGGCGGTGGAGGCCGGTTCTGTGGATACTTTCAAGAGAGAGTTAGGTAGGGCTCTTAAAGATAGTGGAGTCAGGGGATATGGGGAGAAGGCAGGAACGGGGTACTGATTGTGGATGATCAGCCATGATCACATTGAATGGTGGTGCTGGCTCGAGGGGCCGAATGGCCTCTACTCCTGCACCTGTTGTCTATTGTCACAGCGACAGCACTTCCTCCAAGATGACCACCAACACGGGAGCACCTCCGGGCTGTCGTATGCTCAACAGTGTGTTATTGTCATGTGTCCCAGACAGAACAATACCAACCTTACTGGCAGTTCCCCCGACTGATCCCGACTGCCGGTGCTGCCTGTACGGAGTTTGCACGTTCTCCCGATAGGTGACGTTTCACAGAGTGCTGGAGTAACTCAGCAGGTCCGGCAGCATCTGTGGAGAACATGGATAGGTGACGTTTCACAGAGTGCTGGAGTAACTCAGCGGGTGCAGCAGCATCTATGGAGCTAAGGAAATAGGTAACGTTTCGGGTCGAAACCCTTCCGGGTTTCGGCCCGAAACGTTGCCTATTTCCAGAAGGGTTTTGGCCCGAAACGTTGCCTATTTCCTTCTCTCCATAGATGCTGCTGCACCATAACTCAGCGGGCCAGGCAGCATCTGTGGAGAACATGGATAGGTGACGTTTCACAGAGTGCTGGAGTAACTCAGCGGGTCAGGCAGCATCTGTGGAGAAAATATAGATGTGACATTTTGGGTCGAGCCCCTTCTTCAGACAGGCTTAAGGACCTGTTACTGTATCGTAGAGATCTTTAACCCGATGAAACTGTGGCAGCACTTTGTGGTTAAGGTTTGAACGATGTGGCTTTTCAGTTTGTCGTCTGGTTCCTGTGGGGCGAGAGTGTTGCATCCAGCAGTTTAGTTTAGAGATACAGCGCGGAAACAGGCCCTTCGGCCCACCGAGTCCGTGCCGACCAGCGATCCCCGCACACTAACACTATCCTACACACACATACCAGGGACAATTTACATTTACACCAAGCCAATTAACCTACAAACCTGCACGCCTTTGGAGTGTGGGAGGAAACCGGAGCTCCCGGAGAAAACCCACGCAGGTCACGGGGAGAACGTGCAAACTCTGTACAGACAGCGCCCGTAGTCAGGATCAAACCCGGGTCTCTGGCGCTGTGAGGCAGCAACTCTACCGCTGCGCCACCGTGACGCCTATAATCTTTATCATAGATATTGTGTTGCAGGAGGAGAATGTATGCAAAATGATCGTTGCGTTTCATCAACAACGTGCACTTTTGTCTTGTCTTTATCATAGTGAATGTGTCCTCTTTGCTGTTTCATTGTGACAGAGAGACGTAATGCCATACAGTGTGGATGCAGTCCCTTCGGCCCTACTCCTCCATGCTAACCAAGGTGCCCCATCTAAGCTAAGCTTGGCCTCTCCATGTTCCTGATCAATGCTATAGTGAGGTTATGCACAAACTAGAGTCATACAGTGGCCCAACTTGCCCATGCCAGCCAGCAATGTCCCAGCTATACTAGTCCCACCTGCCTGCGCTTGGCCCATATCCCTCCAAACCTCTCCTATCCATGTACCTGTCTAACTGTTTCTTAAACGTTGGGATAGTGCCAGCCTCAACTACCTCCTTTGGCAGTAATCGCTGGAGTTAAGAAGAATGAGGGGAGGGAGGAGGGAGGATGGGGGGGGGGGGGGACCTCATTGAAACTTCCCGAATAGTGAAAGGCTTGGATAGAGTGGATGTGGAGAGGATGTCTTAGAAAGGAGGTGAGGAGTAACTTCTTTAGGCACAAGGTAGTTTATCTGTGGGAATTCTTTGCCACAGACGGCTGTGGAGGCCACAAGTCAGTGGACATATTTAAGGCAGAGATAGATAGATTCTTGATTAGTACGGGTGTCGGGGGTTATGGGGAGAAGGCAGGAGACTGGGGTTAGGAGGGAGAGATCAGCCATGATGGAATGGCGGAGTAGAGTCGATGGGCCGAATGGCCTAATTCTACTCCTAGAACTTGTGACTCCAGTGGTATGAACATTAAATTGCCCATTCAATACCCAGCCCAATGAGCTGACATTCCCCCCCCCTCCCCCTCACCCTGTTCCTTCCCCCTCCTCCATACATCATCTCCCCTCCTCCCTCACTTCTCTCTTCTCCGCCCTGTCTCCACCCACCCACCCCCCCCCCCCCCCCCCCCCCCCCACCCCCATCTTCACATTTCACTTCACCTCTTCTGTCCGAATCTCACAATGTTTTGTCTCCAGCCTTTGTCACTGACTCCACCTGTCTGCCAGTCACACCCCCCCCCCCTCCCTCCCCTGTACCCACCTATCACTCTCCCGGCTTTGTCCCACCCCCACCTCACTCTTCCAGCTTTCTGCCCTCTACTCTATCAGTCTGAAACATAGAAACATAGAAAATAGGCGCAGGAGTAGAGGCCATTCGGCCCTTCGAGCCTGCACCGCCATTCAATACAATCATGGCTGATCATCCAACTCAGTATCCCGTACCTGCCTTCTCTCCATACCCCCTGATCCCTTTAGCCACAAGGGCCACATCCAACTCCCTCTTAAATATAGCCAATGAACTGTGGCCTCAACTACCCTCTGTGGCAGAGAATTCCGCAGAAAGGTCTTGTCTTCTATTCCCTCCACAGATGCTGCCTGACCCGCTGAGTCCCTCCAGCACTTTGTGTTTTGTTTAGTTTTCCAGCACCTGCAGTTCCTTGTCTCCATTGAATTGCAGACTGTTTGATGCCCACATGGACAACTAATTGACATGCAGAATGCAAAGTTAATTAACTAATTGACATGCAGTATGCAAATTTAATGAACTAATTGACATGCAGTATGCAAAGTTTTCTAGTGATGTTACTGCACCGATCCAGCACTGTGCCCATAACCAGTATTTTCAGTTTTATGGTGAAGTACATACATGTGTGATTGTTAACTTTCATAATGAGTGTTTAGTTATGCATGTGCCTGTCCCACAGTGCGGGACTTCTGTGCATTGCAGTCCCAGCTTGGACATGTAGCGTTTGCTCTCCCTACAAGCAGTGGCGGAAACCTTATTTTCTGCACTGTTCCTCTTTGTAGAAACGAAACAGGAAACCTGTAGGATTCTCTGCATGCAACTCGAGCATGTTCCCTTACCCACAGCAAACTTTTTACATCCTGAATTATTTGCAATTCAAAATCTTATTCATTGGCCTCTTGACTACTGATTCGACTTGCAGGTTCACTTATTGGGGAATCCTGCACCAGCACTCCGAAGATAAAAACATAGAAACATAGAAAAAGGGTGCAGGAGGAGGCCATTCGGCCCTTCGAGCCAGCACCGCCATTCAATATGATCATGGCTGATCATCCACAATCAGTACCACGTTCCTGCTCTCTCCCCCATATCCTTTGATCCTTTAAATCTAACTCTCTTGAAAACGGCCTGATCCCCTTAGCCACCTACCACACACTAACACCTTCTTAAATACAGCAACACACACACACACACACACACACACCCTCACACACACAGAGAGTTCCAGAGACCATTTTACATTTACACTCTCTGTGTTAAAAAAACCCTTCGTCTTTGGAGTGTGGGAGGAAAGGAGCCCCCTTAAACTTAAGCAGGTCACGGGGAGAACGTCAAACTGTACAGACAGCCCCCATCGGGCTGGCAACCCGGGTTCCTGCATCTAGCCTGTCCAACCCCTTACCGCTGCGCCCGAAGTTTTGATCGAAAAGCTTCATGATGCTACTCCACGAGCTGTCGGTGAGAACACACTCGGACCCATTCTCGCTCAGAATGCGGGGCATCATTTAGGAAGACACCCCACGTCTGCGCCCCAACAATAAGAGCAGGGTGCCACATCTCCCACACCATTCCCAGCCCCGTTTAACCTACAGGAAGTCTCTGACGCTGGGGTGAAGGTGCTTGCCTCTCCAGCAAGGAGCGTCCGGATATTACAAATTGGAGGAACAACGTCTCATATTTCGCTTGGGCAGCTTACAGCCCAGTGGTATGAATATTGATTTCTCTAACGTCAGGTAGCCCTGGAATTCCCTCTCTCTGTGTCCCTCCCCCACCCTAGACGCACCAGCTTCTCGTTCTCACCCAACAAACAGCCAACAACAGCCTGTTTCCTTCATCATCGTTACTGTTTTGCATCTTTCATTCATTGTTCTTTATCTCTCCATATCATCGTCTGTATCTCTCGTTTCCCTTCTCCCTGAAGCAGAGATCCTACAGCGAGCAAGATAGTCCACTCGACAAAAAAGATCTAGTACGGTCATGGGCAGATTTGCGGGTAATTTTCGGCCCCATTTCCGTAACCGGCTTCCGTCTCCGCACCAAAGATCCCGTAGGATACGGAAGCCGGTTACGGAAACATCCTCGTAAAAATAAAAGTTATTTGGGAAAAATCTTCCCCTCATTTGCAGAATTTTAATTTATTAACACAAACTGTTCCCCTGCAACGTTGATTACACTGCGAATCGGGTTACTGAAATGGATGGAAAAAAAGCCCACGTCAGCCCATTGCATTTAGCAGGAGTGGTCTATCTTACTCCGCTATAGGATCTTTGGTTAGAAACATAGAAATTAGGTGCAGGAGTAGGCCATTCGGCCCTTCGAGCCAGCACCGCCATTCGATATGATCATAGCTGATCATCCAACTCGGTATCCCGTACCTGCCTTCTCTCCATACCCCCTGATCCCTTTAGTCACAAGGGCCACATCTAACCCTCTTAAATATAGCCAATGAACTGTGGCCTCAACTACCCTCTGTGGCAGAGAGTTCCAGAGATTCAACACTCTCTGTGTGAAAAAAGTTCTCCTCATCTCGGTTTTAAAGGATTTCCCCCTTATCCTGAAGAATGGTCTATCCAAGTTCTCCACAGATCTGCCTGACCCGTTTTCCAGCACTCTGTGAAACGGATCCATGTTCTCCCCTTACCCCTGAGTTAAGAATGTGAAACGTCACCTATCCAGGTTCTCCACAGATGCTGCCTCACCTGCTGGGTTGCTCCAGCACTATGTGAAATGTCATCTATCCACGTTCTCCACAGATGCTGCCTGACCCGCTGAGTTGCTCCAGCACTCTGTGAAACGTCACCTATCCATGTTCTCCACAGATGCTGCCTGACCCGCTGAGTTACTCCAGCACTCTGTGTAACGTCACCTATCCATGTTCTCCACAGATGCTGCCTGACCCGCTGAGTTATGGTGCAGCAGCATCTATGGAGCGAAGGAAATAGGCAACGTTTCGGGCCGAAACCCTTCTGGAAATAGGCAACGTTTCGGGCCGAAACCCGGAAGGGTTTCGACCCGAAACGTTATCTATTTCCTTAGCTCCATAGATGCTGCCTGACCCGCTGAGTTACTCCAGCACTCTGTGAAACGTCACCTATCCTTGTCCTCCACAGATGCTGCCTGACCCGCTGACATTTGGACAAATATATGGACATTTGGACAAATATATGGACGGGAAGGGTTTAGAGTGATATGGGCCAGAGAGTTGACCTGAAACGTCACCCATTCCTTCTCTCCAGAGATGCTGCCTGTCCCGCTGAGTTACTCCAGCATTTTGTGTCTGCCTTCGGTTTAAACCAGCGTCTGCAGTTCCCTCTTGCACAAGATGCAACAGTTGTTGGAACCTTACTCTGTACACAATCTTGACTTGACCTTGAAGGTCCATGAAATGGGGTCCTGGCCACTGATGCAAGGTGCGAATGTGTGCAGTGCCCCGATCCAATGTAAGGTGGTTGCTGAGAAACCGTGGGAGGGTTGAGTGTGTAGAGCGGGCTGCTGGTGAGGGGGTGGATCAGTTGGATGTGATGCATGGTAACAGACGGCTGTGAGTGAAGGTGTGGGGCAGGATCAGACACTCCATCCTGCACAAGGCGTTTCAGGCGCAAGCTTTTATTAGTCGTAGAATGAAGTGAAGTTGGGGTCCATTACACACCAGGGTGAGTGAGGCCTGGAGCTGCGGGAGAGTCCCGAGTCTGAAGAAGGGGCTCGACCCGAAACGTCATCTATCCATGTTCTCCACAGATGCTGCCTGACCCGCTGAGTTACTCCAGCACTCTGTGAAACGTCACCTATCCATGTTCTCCACAGATGCTGCCTGACCTGCTGAGTTACTCCAGCACTCTGTGAAACGTCACCTATCCATGTTCTCCACAGATGCTGCCTGACCCACTGAGTTATGGTGCAGCAGCATCTATGGAGCGAAGGAAATAGGCAACGTTTCGGGCCGAAAACCTTCTGGAAATAGGCAACGTTTCGGGCCGAAACCCGGAAGGGTTTCGACCCGAAACGTTACCTATTTCCTTAGCTCCATAGATGCTGCCTGACCCGCTGAGTTACTCCAGCACTCTGTGAAACGTCACCTATCCATGTTCTCCACAGATGCTGCCTGACCCGCTGAGTTACTCCAGCACTCTGTGAAACGTCACCTATCCATGTCCTCCACAGATGCTGCCTGACCCGCTGACATTTGGACAAATATATGGACGGGAAGGGTTTAGAGTGATATGGGCCAGAGAGTTGTGAATCTGTGGAATTCTCTGCCACAGACGGCAGTGGAGGCCAATTCGATGTTTTCAAGAGAGAGCTAGATTTAGCTCTTGGGGCTAACGGAATCAACGGATATGGGGAAAAAAAATCAGGAACGGGTGTACTGATTGTGGATGATCAGCCATGATCATATTGAATGGCGGTGCTGGCTTGAAGGGCCGAATGGCCTACTCCTGCACCTATTTTCTATGATGTTTCTATAAATTCAGGCAAATGGGACCATCCCAGTGTGCGAATAGGGAAGCTGGGATGTAATGTTAAAATTGTACAAGGCATTGGTGAGACCAAATCTGGAGTATGGTGTACAATTTTGGTCGCCCAATTATAGGAAGGATGTCAACAAAATAGAGAGAGTACAGAGGAGATTTACTAGAATGTTGCCTGGGTTTCAACAACTAAGTTACAGAGATAGGTTGAACAAGTTAGGTCTTTATTCTTTGGAGCGCAGAAGGTTAAGGGGGGACTTGATAGAGGTCTTTAAAATGATGAGAGGGATAGACAGAGTTGATGTGGACAAGCTTTTCCCTTTGAGAATAGGGAAGATTCAAACAAGAGGACATGACTTGAGAATTAAGGGACAGAAGTTTAGGGGTAACATGAGGGGGAACTTCTTTACTCAGAGAGTGGTAGCGGTGTGGAATGAGCTTCCAGTGGAAGTGGTGGAGGCAGGTTCGTTGGTATCATTTAAAAATAAATTGGATAGGCATATGGATGAGAAGGGAATGGAGGGTTATGGTATGAGTGCAGGCAGGTGGGACTAAGGGGAAAAAAAAGTTGTTCGGCACGGACTTGTAGGGCCGAGATGGCCTGTTTCCGTGCTGTAATTGTTATATCACCACCACCCCTCTCCCCCGGACACTTATTATTATAATTTTTTTTTTAAATTCAAATCGTTTGCTATGTCGCTCTTCAAGGGAGATGCTAAATGCATTTCGTTGTCTCTGTACTGTACACTGACAATGACAATTAAAATTGAATCTGAATCTGAATCTGATATGGTTATATGGTTATATGGAATAGTTGGTGTGGACGAGGTGGGCCCAGGGGCCCCGTTTCTATGGTATCTTAGCTCTGTGACTGTGTTTGCTCAAGTTTCGACAGAGTACGTGATAATGGGTGTGGGCAATAGGGTTATCAATGAATAATGTATTTGTGTGGTGATTGTAGTGGACTTTGAGTTGAAAGTTAAGATTCTTTGTGGATGGGAAGTGCTGGCTGGGGGGCAAGGACCATCGTTGCTTGGGTTTACGGAGCGGGACGGGGATCACCGCTCAACGTGACTGCACGCGGTTTCTCAGACACGATGTGTTTGCATTGAATCATTTGCCGCAGGTTGTGGCCGTGTTCTGAAGGTTGGGTAATGGCGTGGTTACAGCTAGTTGAACAAGATGACTATTTTTACTGGGCCGATCTCTGAGCGTGACGTGGTGCAGTGCGGGGAGTGAGGGGTGGATCGGGACTATCTCACGCACACACACCCATTGTGTGGAAACTCAATCGAACCAACTGCAAGTGCTTTGCACCACACCTGGAGGCTGCAGCTAATCGTCCGATCAGCAGAGAAGGTTATTGGCTGCAACCTTCCCTCCATTGACGAACTGTACACTGCAAGGGCCAGGAAGCGAGCGGGCAAGATCATCTCTGACCCCTCTCACCCTGGCCACAAACTCTTCGAATCACTTCCCTCTGGAAGGCGACTCCGGACTGTCAAAGCTGCCACAGCCAGACATAAAAACAGTTTTTATCCACGAGTAGCAGCTCTACTCAACAGCCAAAAATCTGTAGCCTCCCTTTGATCTGGTATTTTGTTGGTTCACATGCTTGATCAATGGTGTTTTATCATGAATGTTTTATTATTATTAATGTTTAGTGTTTTCTGAGTCATTCGTAACTGTCACTGTATGTCATGTTGTTACTTGTGGGCGGAGCACCAAGGCAAATTCCTTGTATGTGAATACTTGGCCATAAACGTACTTACTTAGCTCACGTACCTAGTGTGGAGCATTAGTTTACTTTAGAGATACAAAGTAACACTACCCTACACACACTAGCGACAATTTACACTTCCCTTCTGGAAATAGGCAACGTTTCGGGCCGAAACCCTTCCGGGTTTCGGCCCGAAACGTTGCCTATTTCCTTAGCTCCATAGATGCTGCTGCACCCGCTGAGTTACTCCAGCACTCTGTGAAACGTCACCTATCCACGTTCTCCACAGATGCTGCCTGACCCGCTGAGTTACTCCAGCACTCCGTGTCTAGCTTTAGTATAAACTAGCATCTGCAGTTTTTTTGTGTACCTACTGTCTCCATGTGATCTTTGTTCCTTCACTCCACCAGCAGGAAATGTTGGAAGCATCCGATCTTTCTGGCATAGAATTCCTCTCCTCTGCCTTCAGTCCTGTCACAGATTGAGAACACGTTTCTGTGCGTGACTCAGTCAATGTTGTAGTTTGTTCTATTTGAGCTCATCCTCTTGCTCCCCATCCCCCACCGTGTATCCCAGCCCACACAGACAGTCAGTTATGTGCAATCTGCATGCCCAGGGCATTGCAAGCAAAGCATTACACACACTTCAAAAGCCATCATTTATTTCTGTGCGAGGTGATTGAAAATGCTTTGAAAAAGTGGGAAGTTTATTTTCATGCTAGCATGTCAGAGGGTCGACGATTTGAAGTGGGGGGGGGGTAGTTTGGGCCGGTGGAAAACAGACGCACCAACCTCCCTGTGCTCCGTGTCTTAGTGTAGTGAGGTACAGTTAACGGCCTGTCCCACTGTGTACGAGTTAAGTAAGTAAGTTTATTGGCCAAGTATTCCCATACAAGGAATTTGCCTTGGTGCTCCGCCCACAAGTAACAACATGACATACAGTGACAGTTACGAATGATTCAGAAAACACTAAACATTAATAATAATAAAACATTCATGATAAAACACCATTGATCAAGCATGTGAACCAACAAAATACCAGATCAAAGGGAGGCTACAGATTTTTGGCTGTTGAGTAGAGCAACTACTCGTGGATAAAAACAGTTTTTATGTCTGGCTGTGGCAGCTTTGACAGTCCGGAGTCGCCTTCCAGAGGGAAGTGATTCAAAGAGTTTGTGGCCAGGGTGAGAGGGGTCAGAGATGATCTTGCCCGCTCGCTTCCTGGCCCTTGCAGTGTACAGTTCATCAATGGAGGGAAGGTTGCAGCCAATAATCTTCTCAGCTGATCGGACGATTCGCTGCAGCCTCGAGGTGTAGTAATTCAAGAGTTCTCCCAAGTTTCCCCTGATTCGAACTCGGAGAATTACGGTAATAGCCGCTCGTATGTACTCCGGGCTCTTGTGGACATTTTTCAAACATGCTGAAAAAAATGTCACGAGTCTTCACGAGCTTACCGTGTTTCCCGAGTTATTGCCGTTAGCGTTACGAGCCGCTAAGAGACGTCCCCGAGCTCCGACGTACCCGCTACGTACATTCTACCTACTTACCACGAGTTTGCTTTTTTTTTTTAACTCGGGAGAGCTCTTGGATTAGCTCGTACAGTGGGACAGGGCCTTTATTGCGAATCTGAAGGATTCATTGCCTCTATCCTCACCAGTCACCAACTGATCAGAGTGATACAGCATGGAAACGGGGCCCTTAGGCCCAACTTGCCCACGCCACCCAACGTGCCCCATCCACGCCTGGTCCCACCTGCCCACGTTTAGCCCATATCCCTCTAAACCTCTGTGTAGGAAGGAGCTTTAGGTGCTGCTTTACACCGAAACAGCTGGAGTAACTGGGTGGAGCCGGCAGCATCTCTGTTCCCACATCTCCAGCTTCCCAATAGAAACATAGAAAATAGGTGCAGGAGTAGAGGCCATTCGGCCCTTCGAGCCTGCACCATTCGACATTCAATATGATCATGGCTGATCATCCAACTAAGTATCCTGTACCTGCCTTCTCTCCAGACCCCCTGATCCATTTAGCCACAAGGGCCACATCTAACTCCCTCTTAAATATAGCCAATGGACTCAAAGGTTAACCCCCTCATCCCTGGGATCATTCTTGTAAATCTCCTCTAGCCCCTCTCCAGAGCCAGCACATCCTTCCTCAGATACGGGGCCCACAATTGCTCACAATACTCCAAATGCGGCCTGACCAGCACCTTCTAGAGCCTCAGCGTTACATCCCTGTGTTTGTATTCCAGCCTTCCTGAAATAAATGCTAGCGTTGCATTTGCCTTCATCACTTTATTACCGTTGTACAATTCCAGACAAATGAATACATATTCTTCTGTCTGGGGTTTAAAATAAGTACACTTGCGGCAAGCAGGGCTTGGTGTCAAGTTGTGTCTGAAGATTGTCGCTTGTGAATGAGTTGAGCACAGAGTCTCTGACAGGCATGGAAATCATTCCCTGTCGGTTACTATTTTTAAGTGTTGGTTTTGAGCCAAGGCAAGGCTGGGCTTTGACAGTTTGCATGTTTGGGTCAACCGCAGGTGGCAACGATGTCTCCCTCAGAGTGCACAGTGGCCCGATGTTAGGATTTCAACTCCCCCTCCCATTCCCCACACTGACCTTCCTGTCCTGGACCTCCTCCATTGTCGGAGTGAGGCCCAGCGCAAATTGGAGGAACAGCACCTCATATATCGCTTGGGCAGCTTACACCCCAGCGGTATGAACATTGGCATCTCTAACTTCAAGTAGCTCTGGGAAATGGGGCCAAAGTGGAGACTACTGTTTTACAGAGTTGACGTGGATAAGCTTTTCCCACTGAGAGTAGGGAAGATTCAAACAAGGGGACATGACTTGAGAATTAAGGGACAGAAGTTTAGGGGTAACATGAGGGGGAACTTCTTAACTCAGAGAGTGGTGGCGGTGTGGAATGAGCTTCCAGTGAAGGTGGTGGAGGCAGGTTAGTTTTTATCATTTAAAAATAAATTGGATAGTTATATGGAAGGGAAGGGAATGGAGGGTTATGGTCTGAACGCAGGTAGATGGGACTAGGGGAGAATACGTGTTCGGCACGGACTAGAAGGGTCGAGATGGCCTGTTTCCGTGCTGTAATTGTTATATGGTTATATGGTTACTGCCTCAGTGACTCCTGCTGTACTATATTTGTACAGTTTCCGAGATACTTCTCTAAGGCGTTGTAGTGAGACCAGGCAGGTTGAGCTGTACTGAACTGTGTACAGACACATAATGTACCACAACATCAACTCAGTGAGTTCCTCCCTCATCCATTCTGAACTCCAGGCCCAGAGCCATCAAACACTTAGAAACATAGAAACATAGAAATTAGGTGCAGGAGTAGGCCATTCGGCCCTTCGAGCCTGCACCGCCATTCAATATGATCATGGCTGATCATCCAACTCAGTATCCCATACCTGCCTTCTCTCCATGCCCCCTGATCCCCTTAGCCACAAGGGACACATCTAACTCCCTCTTAAATATAGCCAATGAACTGGCCTCAACTACCCTCTGTGGCAGAGAGTTCCAGAGATTCACCACTCTGTGTGAAAAAAAAGTTCTTCTCATCTCAGTTTTAAAGGATTTCCCCTTTATCCTTAAGCTGTGACCCCTTGTCCTGGACTTCCCTAACATCGGGAACAATCTTCCTGCATCTAGCCTGTCCAACCCCTTAAGAACCCACTTCTCCTATGTCAACCCACTAACACTTGGCATCTTTCTCATACACATCCTCTGAGCGCTCCAAGCAGCGGCTACACATCCTTCCCTCTGGGAATGCTGCCCCACCCCGCTCACACTGCCCGGGAATCGCTGCTACAAGGATGCGGTTGTTCAAGGTGGTGGCTCGCCGGTAACAAGAGCAATTACAAAATGGGCAGGAAATTGCCGATTGCACCCACGTCTCATAAACTAATCAAACAATTACATGAGGTAGACGCATAAAGCAATTAAAGGTGGGAAGGTCTGAAGATGGGTCCTGGCCTGAATGCATGTTCTCCACGGATGCTGCCTGACCCGCTGAGTTATGGTGCTGCAGCATCTATGGAGCTAAGGAAATAGGCAACGTTTCAAGCCGAAACCCTTCTGGAAATAGGCAACGTTTTGGGCCGAAACCCGGAAGGGTTTCGGCCCGAAACGTTGCCCATTTCCTTAGCTCCATAGATGCTGCTGCACCCGCTGAGTTACTCCAGCACTCTGTGTCAGGGTCATAGTCATCCAGCATGTAAACAGGCCCTTTGGCCCAACTTGCCGACATGTCCCATCTACACTAGTCCCATCTGCCTGCATTTGGCCCATATCTTAAGGGGTTGGACAGGCTAGATGCAGGAAGATTGTTCCCGATGTTAGGGAAGTCCAGGACAAGGGGTCACAGCTTAAGGATAAGGGGGAAATCCTTTAAAACCGAGATGAGAAGAACTTTTTTCACACAGAGAGTGGTGAATCTCTGGAACTCTCTGCCACAGAGGATAGTTGAGGCCACAGTTCATTGGCTATATTTAAGAGGGAGTTAGATGTGGCCCTTGTGGCTAAGGGGATCAGGGGGTATGGAGAGAAGGCAGGTACGGGATACTGAGTTGGATGATCAGCCATGATCATATTGAATGGCGGTGCAGGCTCGAAGGGCCGAATGGCCTACTCCTGCACCTAATTTCTATGTTTATATATCCCATCAGACCAGTCCAATCCATGTCTAACCGTTCCTTGAACGTTGGGGTAGTCCCAGCTTCAACTACCTCCTCTGGCAGCTGGTTCAAAACGCCCTTGTGTAAAAAAAAAAAAAAAGTTGCCCTTTAGGTTCCTATTAAATCTTTCCCCCTTCACCTTAAACCTACATCCTCTGGTTCTCGATATAGGTTCCCCTTGCCACCATGCATTGTGTGCCATAGTTGTTAGTGAGGCTAAAAGGTTTCATGCCTCTTGATAGGGGAAACTGTGAAAATAATTTGTTTATGTAGAAGGTAGGTCTGAGGATCTCCAGTGAGGTAGACAGTAGTCCAGCGCTGCTCTCTAGTTGGGGAGAAGATGGTTCAGTTGCCTGATAACAGCTGAGAGAAGATACTGTCCTTGAATCTGGAGGTGTGTTTTTTCACACTGCTATACCTTTTTGCCTGATGGAAGAGGAGAGTGTGTGGGGGGGGGGGGGGGAGGGAGGAGGAAACTGGAGCCGCCATAGAAAACCCACGCAGGTCTTAAGGGGAGAACATGCAAAATCCTTTAAAGAGACAGCACCCGCAGCCAGGATCGAATTTGTGATGGCGTGGGTTTTCTCCGGGTGCTCCGGTTTCCTCCCACACTCCCAAGACATCAGGTTTGTAGGTTAATTGGCTTTGGTAAAATTGTAAATTGTCCCTGGGGTGTGTAGGATAGTGTTAGTGTGCGGGGATCACTGCACGGCACGGACTCGCTGGGCCGAAGGGCCTGTTTCTGCACTGTATCTGTAACCTAACGAATAACTGCTGTGTTAATGTGCCTTTAAACCGTGCTTTTTAAAAAAAATTAGTTGTTAATTTCAAAATTCTCAGTAATGTCATCTGCAAGGCTGACGAGCCCGATAGTCTGATCGCCTCCTCTACAATTCTGCAACACAAACTTTCCCTTTGGGGTTCCTGGCTCATTACTAGGAACTGGATTGCAACATGAAATGGATGAACTTGGATTCACAACTACACAGGAAATGCTTCAAGTATTTCAGTTCTTGCCTCAGTTCCCAGTTTAAACATTCAATCCCCGATGAGCAGAACAAGAGCCTGCTCAATAGAAAAAGGAATGCAACTCTCTGGTCACCTGCTCTGTCCCATAGTTTGTTTAGACAGCTACTGATTCAAAAATGTACGTTCAGGTATTTGTTTAAGAAAGCTGGCTTATTCAACGTCTGCTTGTGTTTATCTTACACTAGAAGTTATCCCCTTATGTGTAGGAAGGAACTACAGGTGCTGGTTTAAATCCAAGATGGACACAATAAGCTGGAGTAACTCAGCGGGTCAGGCAGTATCTGTGGAGAACATGGATAGGTGACGTTTCACAGAGTGCTGGAGTAACTCAGCGGGTGCAGCAGCATCTAAGGAGCTAAGGAAATAGGCAACGTTTCGGGCCGAAACCCATAAAGTGTTTCGGCCCAAAGCGTTGCCTATTTCCAGAAGGATTTCGGCCCGAAACGTTGCCTATTTCCTTCGCTCCATAGATGCTGCTGCACCCGCTGAGTTTCTCCAGCATTTTTGTGTACCTACCATCTGTGAAGAACATGGATAGGTGACGTTTCACAGAGTGCTGGAGTAACTCAGCGGGTCAGGCAGCATCTGTGGAGAACATGGATAGGTGACATTTCACAGAGTGCTGGAGTAACTCAGCGGGTCAGGCAGCATCTGTGGAGAACATGGATAGGTGACATTTCACAGAGTGCTGGAGTAACTCAGCGGGTCAGGCAGCATCTGTGGAGAACATGGATAGGTGACATTTCACAGAGTGCTGGAGTAACTCAGCGGGTCAGGCAGCATCTGTGGAGAACATGGATAGGTGACGTTTTGGATCGGGACCCTTCTTCAGACGGTCTTCCCATGGTTCATGGTTGCTCACATCTTGTACTGTGAGGAACATCTCGGTCTTTGTTTGGTCACCCACCGGGATATCCTGTTTAAGATGCAACAAAATAAACGGATACAATCCAAGGTTGCCCCAACTATCTCCTCTGGCAGCTCCATTCCTACATCCTCCATCTGAGTGAAAACATTGGCCTTTGGGTTCCTATTAAATCTTTCCCCCTTCACCTTAATCCTCTGCACCCGTGTTTTCAACATAGAACATAGAAACATAGACAATAGGTGCAGGATTAGGCCATTTGGCCCTTTGAGCCAGCATGTTCCTGCCTTCTCCCCATATCCCTTGATTCTGTTAGCCTGTTACTCCAGCATTTTGTGTCGATCTACCATTCGGATAATAATCTGCCCTCCTGTTCTTGCAACCAAAGTGGATAACCTCACATTTATCCACATCATGCTACACCTGCCATGCATCTGCCCACTCACCCAATCTGTCCAAGTCACCCTGCAGCCTCATAGCATCCTCCTCACAGCTAACACTGCCACCCAGCTTTGTGTCATCCGCAAACTTTTAAATGTCACATTTCACTCCCTCGTCTAAATCGTTAGTATATATTGTAAATAACAGGGGTCCCAGCACCGAGCCTTGTGGCACCCCACTAGTCACTGACTGCCATTCTGAAAAGGACCCATTAATCCCTACTCTTTGCTTCCTGTCTGCCAACCAGTTCTCTATCCATGTCAATACCCCACCCCCAATACCATGTGCTGTAATTCGGCCCACTCATTCTTGATTGTCCTCCTTGGTAACAAGACTCTGTGTACTCACGCTAACTATCTCCTTGGTACACAAAATTGCTGGAGAAACTCAGCGGGTGCAGCAGCATCTATGGAGCGAAGGAAATAGGCAACGTTTCGGGCCGAAACTCTTCTTCAGACTATCTCCTTGATGAGTTTATCCATCTCTGTAAAAATCACCCCTCATCCTCCTGCGCTCCAAGGAATTATCCACATCTTAGAATAAAGGGGAGGTCATTTAAGACTGAGGTGAGAAAATACTTTTTCACCCAGAGAGTTGTGACTTTAAGGAATTCCCTGCCACAGAGGGCAGTGGAGGCCAAATCACTGGATGGATTTAAGAGAGAGTTAGATAGAGCTCTAGGTGCTAGTGGAGTCGAGGGATATGGGGAGAAGGCAGGCACGGGTTATTGATAGGGGACGATCAGCCATGATCTCAATGAATGGCGGTGCTGGCTCAAAGGGCCGAATGGCCTCCTCCTGCACCTATTTTCTATGTTTCGATGAATAAAGTCCCGGCCTGCTCAACCTCTCTCTGTAGCTCGGGCCCTCAAGTCCCAGAACATCACCAAATTAGGTTTTTATTTTAGAACCAATGTTTTTCTCCAAAGTGCGGATGACATATATGTCGACTAATTCATTGGAGCATCATAACGCTTTCATGCAAGCGGAGCCAACACCATTTCCAAGAACTTCAAAACAAATCTGGGAACTCCACATTGTCAGGGAAAGAAAAATCTGCCTTTATTTTTTTGCATCTTTCGCAGAGAATTGGATGAAGCCCAGCTACAAATTAAAACCCCAAGGATCTTTAAAGTTTCAATCGAATGATCCAAAAAACATCCCAAGCATATACACTGGAAAATGAAGCAGTCCGCCATCCAAATTGTTCACATTAGTCCAGCTCCCCTCAATCTTCAACTCCACCTGTATGTCATCAGAAATGTGGACCATCCTACCACAACTAGGGAGCAGTACTGAACTACTATCTACCTCATTGGAGAGAGACCCTCAGACTATTCTTGATCTGACTTTGCTGGCTTTACCGTGCACTGAGTTACTCCAGCACTCTGTGAAACGTCACCTATCCACGTTCTCCACAGATGCTGCCGACCCACTCGTTATGGTGGCAGCAGCATCTATGGAGTAAGGAAATACGTTTCGGGCCGAAATCCTTCGGAAATAGGCATCGTTTAGGGCCGAAAACCCTGAAGGGTTTCGGCCCGAAACGTTGCGCTGAAGTTACTCAGCAGTCTGTGAAACGTCACCTATCCCTGTTCTCCACAGATGCTGCCTGACCCGCTGAGTTACTCCAGCACTCTGTGAAACGTCACCTATCCATGTTCTCCACAGATGGTAGGTACACAAAAATGCTGGAGAAAATCGCAGGGCAGCAGCAGCATATATGGAGCGAAGAAATAGGGCAACGTTTCGGCGTCCAGAAACATTGCCTATTTCCTCGCTCCATAGAGCTGCTGCACCCGCTGAGTTTCTCCAGCATTTTTGTGTACCTTCGATTTTTCCAGATCTGCAGTTCCTTCTTGAACACTTCTTCACAGATGCGGCCTGACCCCTTAGTTACTCCAGCACTCTGTGAAACGTCCCCTATCCATGTTCTTCTCCAGATTCGACCAATCCCTGTATGTGCTCAACGGTAGCAAGTGCTGTGAGTAACTCAGCGGGACAGGACAGCATCTCTGGCAGAAGGAATGGGTGACGTTTTTTGGGTCGAGACCCTTCAATAGACTGAGAATCAGGGAAAGGGAAACGAGAGATATGGACGT
>NC_073384.1:1955999-1970752 GCF_028641065.1 Leucoraja erinaceus | reverse complement strand
ACTGTGTGTCAGGGTTCATAGTCCAATCCAGCCGGTAAACAGGCCCTCGTCCGCCAACTTGCCCACACCGGGACCAACACGTCCCCATCTACACTAGCCTCATCAGCCTGCATTTGGCCCATATCCCATCAGACCAGTCCAATCCATGTCTAACTGTTCCTTGAACGTTGGGGGTAGTCCCAGCTTCAACTACCTCCTCTGGCAGCTTGTTCAAAACTCCCTTGTGTAAAAAAAAAAGTTGCCCTTCAGGTTCCTATTAAATCTTTCCCCCTTCACCTTAAACCTACATCCTCTGGTTCTCGATATCGGTTCCCCACAACCCTTGACACCATGCATTGTGTACCATAGTTGTTAGTGAGGCTAAAAGGTTTCATGCCTCTTGATAGGGAAAACTGTGAAAATAATTTGTTTATGTAGAAGGTAGGTCTGAGGATCTCCAGTGAGGTAGAAAGTAGTCCAGCACTGCTCTCTAGTTGGGGAGAAGATGGTTCAGTTGCCTGATAACAGCTGAGAAGATACTGTCCGTGAATCTGGAGGTGTGTGTTTTCACACTGCTATACCTTTTGCCTGATGGGAGAAGAGGGAGTGGGTGGGGGGGGAGGAAACTGGAGCACCCGTAGAAAACCCACGCAGGTCATGGGGAGAACATGCAAACTCCACACAGACAGCACCCGCAGCCAGGATCGAATTTGTGATGGCGTGGGTTTTCTCCGGGTGCTCCGGTTTCCTCCCACACTCCCCAGACATCAGGTTTGGAGGTTAATTGGCTTCGGTAAAATTGTAAATTTTCCCTGGGGTGCGTAGGATAGTGTTAGTGTGCGGGGATCGCTGGTCGGCACGGACTCGCTGGGCCGAAGGGCCTGTTTCTGCACTGTATCTGTAACCTAACGAATAACTGCTGTGTTAATCGATAGGTTAACTCTGGGATGTCAGGACTGTCTTATGAAGAAAGACTGGATAGACTTGGTTTATACTCTCTAGAATTTAGAAGATTGAGAGGGGATCTTATAGAAACTTACAAAATTCTTAAGGGGTTGGACAGGCTAGATGCAGGAAGATTGTTCCCGATGTTGGGGAAGTCCAGGACGGGGTCACAGCTTAAGGATAAAGGGGAAATCCTTTAAAACCGAGATGAGAAGAACTTTTTCACACACAGAGAGTGGTGAATCTCTGGAACTCTCTGCCACAGAGGGTAGTTGAGGCCAGTTCATTGGCTATATTTAAGAGGGAGTTAGATGTGGCCCTTGTGGCTAAGGGGATCAGGGGGTATGGAGAGAAGGCAGGTACGGGATACTGAGTTGGATGATCAGCCATGATCATATTGAATGGCGGTGCAGGCTCGAAGGGCCGAATGGCCTACTCCTGCACCTCATTCTATGTTTTCTATGTTAATGTGTCTTTAAAAACCGTGCTATTTTTTTTAATAAGTTGTTAATTTCAAAATTCTCAGTAATGTCATCTGCAAGGCTGACGAGCCCGATAGTCTGATCTCCTCCTCTTCAATTCTGCAACACATACTTTCCCTTTGGGGTTCCTGGCCCTTTACTAGGAACTGGATTGCAACATGAAATGTATGAACTTGGATTCACAACTACACAGGAAATGCTTCAAGTATTTCAGTTCTTGCCTCAGTTCCAAGTTTAAACATTCACTCCCCGATGAGCAGAACAAGAGCCTGCTCAATAGAAAAAGGAATGCAACTCTCTGGTCACCTGCTCTGTCCCATAGTTTGTTTAGACAGCTACTGATTCAAAAATGTACGCTCAGGTATTTGTTTAAGAAAGCTGGCTTATTCAACGTCTGCTTGTGTTTATCTTACACTAGAAGTTATCCCCTTGTGTGTAGGAAGGAACTACAGGTGCTGGTTTAAATCCAAGATGGACACAATAAGTGCTGGAGTAACTCAGCGGGTCAGGCAGCATCTGTGGAGAACATGGATAGGTGACGTTTCACAGAGTGCTGGAGTAACTCAGCGGGTCAGGCAGCATCTGCGGAGAACATGGATAGGTGACGTTTCACAGAGTGCTGGAGTAACTCAGAGGGTCAGGCAGCATCTGTGGAGAACATGGATAGGTGACGTTTCACAGAGTGCTGGAGTAACTCAGCGGGTGCAGCAGCATCTATGGAGCTAATGAAATAGGTAACGTTTCGGGTCGAAACCCTTCCGGGTTTCGGCCCGAAACGTTGCCTATTTCCAGAAGGATTTCGGCCCGACACGTTGCCTATTTCCTTAGCTCCATAGATGCTGCTGCACCGTAACTGAGCGGGTCAGGCAGCATCTGTGGAGAACATGGATAGGTGACGTTTCACAGAAACGTTGCCTATTTCCTTCGCTCCATAGATGCTGCTGCACCCGCTGAGTTTCTCCAGCATTTTTGTGTACCTACCATCTGTGGAGAAAATGGATAGGTGACGTTTCACAGAGTGCTGGAGTAACTCAGCGGGTCAGGCAGCATCTGTGGAGAACATGGATAGGTGACGTTTCACAGAGTGCTGGAGTAACTCAGCGGGTCAGGCAGCATCTGTGGAGAACATGGATAGGTGACGTTTTGGGTCGGGACCCTTCTTCAGACGGTCTTCCCATGGTTCATGGTTGCTCACATCTTGTACTGTGAGGAACATCTCAGTCTTTGTTTGGTCACTCACCGGGATACCCTGTTTAAGATGCAACAAAATAAACGGATACAATCCCAAGGTTGCCCCAACTATCTCCTCTGGCAGCTCCATCCCTACACCCTCCATCTGAGTGAAAACATTGGCCTTTGGGTTCCTATTAAATCTTTCCCCCTTCACCTTAATCCTCTGCACCCGTGTTTTCAACATAGAACATAGAAACTTAGACAATAGGTGCAGGATTAGGCCATTTGGCCCTTTGAGCCAGCATGTTCCTGCCTTCTCCCCATATCCCTTGATTCTGTTAGCCTGTTCTGATTCCGAGTTACTCCAGCATTTTGTGTCGATCTACCATTCGGATAATAATCTGCCCTCCTGTTCTTGCAACCAAAGTGGATAACCTCACATTTATCCACATTATGCTACACCTGCCATGCATCTGCCCACTCACCCAATCTGTCCAAGTCACCCTGCAGCCTCATAGCATCCTCCTCACAGCTAACACTGCCACCCAGCTTTGTGTCATCCGCAAACTTTTAAATGTCACATTTAACTCCCTCGTCTAAATCGTTAGTATATATTGTAAATAACAGGGGTCCCAGCACCGAGCCTTGCGGCACCCCACTAGTCACTGACTGCCATTCTGAAAAGGACCCATTAATCCCTACTCTTTGCTTCCTGTCTGCCACCCAGTTCTCTATCCATGTCAATACTCCACCCCCAATACCATGTGCTGTAATTCTGCCCACTCATTCTTGATTGTCCTCCTTGGTAACAAGACTCTGTGAACTCACGCTAACTATCTCCTTGATGAGTTTGTCCATCTCTGTAAAAATCACCCCTCATCCTCCTGCGCTCCAAGGGATATTCCAAATCTTAGAATAAAGGGGAGGTCATTTAAGACTGAGGTGAGAAAAAACTTTTTCACCCAGAGAGTTGTGACTTTATGGAAGTCCCTGCCACAGAGGGCAGTGGAAGCCAAGTCACTGGATGGATTTAAGAGAGAGTTAGATAGAGCTCTAGGTGCTAGTGGAGTCGAGGGATATGGGGAGAAGGCAGGCACGGGTTATTGATAGGGGACGATCAGCCATGATCACAATGAATGGCGGTGCTGGCTCGAAGGGCTGAATGGCCTCCTCCTGCACCTATTTTCTATGTTTCGATGAATAAAGTCCCGGCCTGCTCAACCTCTCCCTGTAGCTCGGGCCATCAAGTTCCAGAACATCACCAAATTAGGTTTTTATTTTAGAACCAATGTTTTTCTCCAAAGTGCGGATGACATATATGTCGACTAATTCATTGGAGCATCGTAACGCTTTCATGCAAGCGGAGCCAACACCATTTCCAAGAACTTCAAAACAAATCTGGGAACTCCACATTGTCAGGGAAAGGAAAATCTGCCTTTATTTTTTTGCATCTTTCGCAGAGAATTGGATGAAGCCCAACTACAAATTAAAACCCCAAGGATCTTTAAAGTTTCAATCTGATGATCCAAAAAACATCCCAAGCATATACACTGGAAAATGAAGCAGTCCGCCATCCAAATTGTTCACATTAGACCAGCTCCCCTCCATCTTCAACTCCACGGACATTTGTATGTCATCAGAAATGTGGGCCATCCTACCACAACTAGGCAGCAGTACTGAACTACTATCTACCTCATTGGAGAGAGACCCTCAGACTATTCTTGATCTGACTTTGCTGGCTTTACCGTGCACCGAGTTACTCCAGCACTCTGTGAAACGTCACCTATCCATGTTCTCCACAGATGCTGCCTGACCCACTCAGTTATGGTGCAGCAGCATCTATGGAGCTAAGGAAATAGGCAACGTTTCGGGCCGAAATCCTTCTGGAAATAGGCAACGTTTCGGGCCGAAACCCATAAGGGTTTCGGACCGAAACGTTGCCTATTTCCTTAGCTCCTTAGATGCTGCCTGACTTTCTGAGTTACTCCAGCACTCTGTGAAACGTCACCTATCCATGTTCTCCACAGATGGTAGGTACATAAAAATGCTGGAGAAACTCAGCGGGTGCAGCAGCATCTATGGAGCGAAGGAAATAGGCAACGTTTCGGCCCGAAACGTTGCCTATTTCCTTCGCTCCATAGATGCTGCTGCACCCGCTGAGTTTCTCCAGCATTTTTGTGTACCTTCGATTTTCCAGCATCTGCAGTTCCTTCTTGAACACTTCTTCACAGATGCTGCCTGACCCGCTTAGTTACTCCAGCACTCTGTGAAACGTCCCCTATCCATGTTCTCCAGATTCCCTGTATGTGCTCACGATAGGCAGAGTGCTGGAGTAACTCAGCGGGACAGGCAGCATCTCTGGAGAGAAGGAATGGGTGACGTTTTGGGTCGAGACCCTTCAGACTGAGAATCAGGGGAAAGGGAAACGAGAGATATGGACGGTGATATAAAACAAATGAATGAAAGATATGCAAAAAGCAAAGGAAACAGACTATTGTTAGCTGTAAGCTGGGTGAGAAGGAGTATGTGCTTCTTGGGTGAACTGTATAGACAAGACAATAGGTGTAGACCATTCAGCATATATAGATATATATATATATGTATATATGTGTGTGTGTGTATATATATATGTGTATATATATGTGTATATGTATATGTGTGTATATAAATATATATATATATATATATATATATATATATATATATATATATATATATATATATATGTGTGTGTGTGTATATATATATATATGTGTGTGTGTGTATATATATATATATGTATGTGTGTGTATATATATATATATGTATATGTGTGTATATATATTAAAATATATATATATATAATTATAAATATATATAATATATATATATATATATACACACAATATATATACACATACATACATATATATATATATACACACACACATATATATATATATATACACACACACACACACACATATATATATATATATATATATATATATATACACATATATATGTGTATATGTGTGTGTGTATATATATATATATAATGTTATACATATATACATACATATACACACACTGAATAGTTTTTGTTGTTTATTCTGGGCTTTACAAAGAACTATGTTGACGTAAGTGTTGTGCTGCTGCATGTAAGAATCTTTGAAGAAGGGTCTCGACCCGAAATGTCACCCATTCATTCTCTCCAGAGATGCTGCCCCTCCCGCTGAGTTACTCCAGCATTTTGTGTCTGTCTTCAGTAAGAATCTCATTGTTCTGTTTTGGGACCTGTGGCAATTTAACACTCTTGACTCTTGCCCTGCTTCTAAGGACTACACGTAGAATCATACAGTGTCCAACTTGCCCACACCGGCCAACATATCCCAGCTACAATAGTCCCACCTGCCTGCGCTTGGCCCATATCCCTCCAAACCTGCCCTATCCATGTACCTGTCTAACTGTTGCGATAGTACTTACCAGAAGTACCCCCTCTGGCAGCTTGTTCCATACGCCCACCACGTTCCCAATGTTGGGCGAGTCCAGAACCAGGGGCCACACACACAGTCTTAGAATAAAGGGGAGGTCATTTAAGACTGAGGTGAGAAAAAACTTTTTCACCCAGAGAGTTGTGAATCTGTGGAATTCCCTGCCACAGAGGGCAGTGGAGGCCAAATCACTGGATGGATTTATGAGAGAGTTAGATAGAACTCTAGGGGCTAGTGGAGTCAAGGGATATGGGGAGAAGGCAGGCATGGGTTAGTGATAGGGGACGATCAGCCATGATCACATTGAATGGCGGTGCTGGCTGGAAGGGCCGAATGGCCTCCTCCTGCACCTATTGTCTATGTTTCACCTTGAACCCATGTCCTTTGGCACTCGATTCCCCCACTCTATAATCTCTGAGGCACGGTTGCCACGGCAACCACGCTGCGCTCTTCCCCACGATTGCAACAACCAGAAACGACGCTTCCCCTTTCAGTTGCGGTGCAGGAACGGGTAGAGTTGCTGCCTCACGGCCCCGGAGTCCCGGGTTCGATCCCGACCACGAGTGCTGTCTGCGCAGAGTTTGCACGTTCTCCCCGTGACCTGCGCGGGTTTTCTCCGGGATCTTCGGCGTCCTCCCACACTCCAAAGACGTGCAGGGTTTGTAGGTTCAGTGGCTTTGGTGTAAATGTAAATTGTCCCCTAGTGTGTGTGTGTAGGATAGTGTTAGTGTGCGGGGATCGCTGGTCGGCACGGACTCGGTGGGCCGAAGGGCCTGTTTCCGCGCGCTGTATCTCTTAAAGCTTAAAACTAAAGTTGCAGCAGCAGAGATGAGGTCAGCGTTCCATTAGCCTTTCATTACTGGATGTTGTTTGCACTGGCCTCTATAGATGTATACACAGTGACATCAAACCCCTTGGCATCTCCTCAGCTCCTGCTCCCTCATCATTAGCAGCTTTATTTCCAAACGCTCTTATTGATCAAAGTAGTCACCTCTGCAAACAGTTATTAATTTGTTTAACACACAGCACTGGAGTAACTCAGCGGGTCGATAGACAAAAGGTGCAGGAGGAGGCCATTCGGCCCTTCGAGCCAGCACCGCCATTCAATGTGATCATGGCTGATCATCCCCAATCAGTACCCCGTTCCTGCCTTCTCCCCATATCCCCTGACTCCGCTATCTTTAAGAGCCCTATCTAATTCTCTCTTGAAAGCACCCGGCCTCCACCGCTCTCTGAGGCAGAGAATTCCACAGACTCACAACTCTCTGTGTGAAAAAGTGTTTCCTCATCTCCGTTCTAAATGGCTTACCCCTTATTCTTAAACTGTGGCCCCTGGTTCTGGACTCCCCCAACATCGGGAACATGTTTCCTGCCTCTAGTGTGTCCAAACCCTTAATAATCTTATATGTTTCAATAAGATCCCCTCTTATCCTTCTAAATTCCAGAGTGTACAAGCCCAGCCGCTCCATTCTCTCAGCATATGACAGTCCCGCCATCCCGGGAATTAACCTGGTAAACCTACGCTGCACTCCCTCAATAGCAAGAATGTCCTTCCTCAAATTAGGGGAAATATAACTGCTCTATTGTGGGCAGTTTTGAGCCCCAACTCTGAGGAAAGATGTGCTGAGTGGTGGGGGGGGGACCTCATTGAAACGTACAGAATAGTGAAAGGCTTGGACAGAGTGGATGTGGAGAGGATGTTTCCACTAGTGGGAGAGTCTAGGACCAGAGGTCACAGCCTCAGAATTAAAGGATGTCCTTTTAGGTAGGAGATGAGGAGGAATTTCTTTAGTCATAGGCTGGTGAATCTGTGGGATTCTTTGCCACAGACGGCTGTGGAGGCCACAAGCCAGTGGATATATTTAAGGCAGAGATGGATAGATTCTTGATAAGTACGGGTGTCAGGGGTTATGGGGAGAAGGCAGGAGAATTCTGCCTTCTCCCCATAGAGGGGATCTTATAGAAACTTACAAAATTCTTAAGGGGTTGGACAGGCTAGATGCAGGAAGATTGCTCCCGATGTTGGGGAAGTCCAGGACAAGGGGTCACAGCTTAAGGATAAGGGGGAAATCCTTTAAACCGAGATGAGAAGAACTTTTTTCACACAGAGAGTGGTGAATCTCTGGAACTCTCTGCCACAGAAGGTAGTCGAGGCCAGTTCATTGGCTATATTTATGAAGGAGTTAGATGTGGCCCTTGTGGCTAAGGGGATCAGGGGGTATGGAGAGAAGGCAGGTACGGGATACTGAGTTGGATGATCAGCCATGATCATATTGAATGGCGGTGTAGGCTCGAAGGGCCGAATGGCCTACTCCTGCACCTAATTTCTATGTTTCTATGAATGGGGTTGGGAGGGAGAGATAGATCAGCCATGATTGAATGGCGGAGTAGACTTGATGGGCCGAATGGCCTAATTCTGCTCCTATCTTATCCCCTTCCTCATTCACCGTGGCTGGTGGTTTCTGTGCCGGTGGAGAGATGTGTGAATCTTTGCTCAGGGTGGAGATGGCCAACTTTGTACCTGCCTCCGATGCCGATAACTGTGTTTGTGTAATTAACCTTTGGTATTTGTGAATTGGGCCGACCTTCCGGATGATTCCGCTGGGTGCAGTCCCCGTGTGACTGTCATTCTCTGGATGCCAGCCAAGATTTACACTCCTCACTCACTCACTTTGCCAGTCCTTGTCTCTCAGCCCTGCTGACACAACCTGGCCCTTTCACAAAGAATGCTCCCTGATGGTTTGAACTTGCAACAACTTCTCTCACAGCATAATAGACAATAGACGCAGTAGTAGAGGCCATTCGGCCCTTCGAGCCAGCACCGCCATTCAATGTGATCATGGCTGATCATCCCCAATCAGTACCCCGCTCCTGCCTTCTCCCCCGACTCCGCTATCTTTAAGAGCCCTATCTAGCTCTCTCTTGAAAGTATCCAGAGAACCGGCCTCCATCGCCCTCTGAGGCAGAGAATTCCACACTCACCACTCTCTGTGAGAAAAAGTGTTTCCTCGTCTCCGTTCTAAATGGCTTACCCCTTATTCTTAAACTGTGGCCCCTGGTTCTGGACTCCCCCAACATCGGGAACATGTTTCCTGCCTCTAGCGTGTCCAAGCCCTTAACAATCTTATATGTTTCGATGGAGACCCTCGTTCAGACTGAGATTCAGTGGGAGAGGGAAACTAGACGTATGCAATGGTACCGAACAAACCAGAGCCGGCACCGATGGCCCAGGAGCCCACAATGGTGTACAATTCCATGTTCTATGTTGGGTTTGGACATGGTGGGCCGAATGGCCTGTTGCCGTGCTGTACTGTCTTATATTGAGTACAGACATGGTGGGCCGAATGGCCTGTTCCATTCTGTACCATCCAATGTTGGGCACGGGCATGGCGGGATGAATGGCCTGTTCCCATGCTGAACTATTCCATGTTCATCTCTGGAACTTGATTAGTTCGGGTGTCGGGGGTTACGGGGAGAAGGCAGGAGAATGGGGTTAGGAGGGAGAGATAGATCAGCCATGATTGAACGGCTGACTAGACTTGATGGGCCGAATGGCCTAATTCTGCTCCTGTCACTGATGAGCATATGAAAGCAATCTCTGGAACTCTCTGCCACAGAGGGTAGTTGAGGCCAGTTCATTGGCTATATTTAAGAGGGAGTTAGATGTGGCCCTTGTGGCTAAGGGGATCAGGGGGTATGGAGAGAAGGCAGGTACGGGATACTGAGTTGGATGATCAGCCATGATCATATTGAATGGCGGTGCAGGCTCGAAGGGCCGAATGGCCTACTCCTGCACCTATTGTCTATGTTTCTATGTTCTATATTGGCCACAAACATTGTGGGCCGAATGGCCTGTTGCCATGCTATACTCTTATATTGAGTACAGACATGGTGGGCCGAATGGCCTGTTGCTCTGCTGTACTATTCCATGTTCTATATTGGGTATGGACATGGTGGGCTGAATGGCCTGTTCCCCTGCTGTACTATTCCATGTTCTATATTGGCCACAAACATTGTGGGCCGAATGGCCTGTCCCCGTGCTATCCCGCTGCATGTACTGACCACTCTGTGCTTTGCCTTGCAGTGACACCTACATTGTGAGAGTCAATGCTGTGGTGATGAGCAGAGATGACTCGGGCTGGCTCCCTCAGGAAGGAGGTGGGCTCAGTCGGGTCGGTGTCTGCAAGGCCATTCAGCCCGACTCCACGGGCAGGAGTGACTTCCTCATCCTCGGGGAGCGACTTAAAGACAAACTGGTAGGTGCTGTAGTCCTTGCAAGAAAAGCCAACCTCTGCGTTAGTTCAGTCTCTGTTGCACCAGCTACATAGTGTTATACGGGCAGTGTTCATATGTTCATGTATGATAGGGCCAGTATTAGGCCATTCACCAACCTCTGACTAAAGAAATTCCTCCTCATTTCCTTTCTGAAAGAGCGCCCTTTAATTCTGAGGCTGTGACCTCTAGTCCTAGACTCTCCCACTAGTGGAAACATCCTCTCCACATCCACTCTATCCAAGCCTTTCACTATTCCCGATTCCCGATGTTGGGGAAGTCCAGGACAAGGGGTCACACAGTTTAAGGATAAGAGGGAAATCTTTTAGGACTGAGATGAGAAAATCATTTTTCACACAGAGAGTGGTGAATCTGTGGAATTCTCTGCCACAGAAGGTAGTTGAGGCCAGTTCATTTGACTATATTTAAGAGGGAGTTAGATGTGGCCCTTGTGGCTAAAGGGATCAGGGGGTATGGAGAGAAGGCAGGTACGGGATACTGAGTTGGATGATCATCCATGATCATATCGAATGGCGGTGCAGGCTTGAAGGGCCGAATGGCCTACTCCTGCACCTATTTTCTATGTTTCTATTCTGCAAGTTTCAATGAGATCCCCCCTCATTCTTCTAAACTCCAGCTAGTACAGGTCCAGTGCCGACAAACGCTCATCATATGTTAACCCACTCATTCCTGGGATCATTCTTGTGAGCCTTTTCTGGACCTTCTCCAGAGCCAGCACATCCTTCCTCCGATACGGGGCCCAGATTTGTTCACAAGACTCCAAGTGTGGCCTGACCAGCGCCTTATAGAGCCTCAGCGTTACATCCGTGTTCTATTGTGTGGCAGCCACGCTAGGGGGAAGTGGACCAAGAAGCAAGATGATGTCTCTGGTACAGCCCAACTAAAACTAATGGGAAGACGATGTATCATTGGCTTCGAGACTTTACCTTGCACTGAACCTCATTCCCATATCATGGGTGACGTTTTGGGTCGAGACCCCTCTTCAGACTGTTCAGACATTTCTTGACACGAAACGTCACCTATCCATGTTCTCCACAGATGCTGCCTGACCCGCTGAGTTACTCCAGCACTCTGTGAAACGTCACCTATCCATGTTCTCCACAGATGCTGCCTGACCCGCTGAGTTTATGGTGCAGCAGCATCTATGGAGCGAAGGAAATAGGCAACGTTTTGGGCCGAAACCCTTCTGGAAAATAGGCAACGTTTCGGGCCGAAACCCGGAAGGGTTTTCGACCTGAAACGTTACCTATTTCCTTAGCTCCATAGATGCTGCTGCACCCGCTGAGTTACTCCAGCACTCTGTGAAACGTCACCTATCCATGTTCTCCACAGATGCTGCTGCCTGACCCACTGGGTTACTCCAGCACTCTGTGAAACGTCACCTATCCATGTTCTCCACAGATGCTGCCTGGCCCGCTGAATTACTCCAGCACTCTGTGAAACGTCTGTGTCTGATGTACAAGCACACTCGTGTCTGGTTGCACTTCCCGTTTTCTTAATCTGACACCATTCAGATAATAATCTGCCTTCTTGTTCTTGCCACCAAAGTGGATAACCTCGCATTTATCCACATTATACTGCATCTGCCATGCACCTGCCCACTCACTCACCCAACCTAACCAACTCCAGGTCTGAAAGTCCAGATACACCACATCCACTGGCTCTCCCTTATCCATTCTACATGTTACATCCTCAACATATTCCTGATTTCCCCTTCATAAATCCATGCTGACTTTAACCGATCCTGTCACTGCTTTCCAAATGTTCGGCTATTTCATTTAACCATATAACAATTACAGCACGGAAACAGGCCATCTCGGCCCTAAGAGTTGGCGCCGAACAACTTTTTTTCCCTTAGTCCCACCTGCCTGCACTCGTACCATAACCCTCCATTCCCTTCTCATCCATATGCCTATCCAATTTATTTTTAAATGATACCAACGAACCTGCCTCCACCACTTCCACTGGAAGCTCATTCCACACCGCTACCACTCTCTGAGTAAAGAAGTTCCCCCTCATGTTACCCCTAAACTTCTGTCCCTTAATTCTCAAGTCATGTCCTCTTGTTTGAATCTTCCCTATTCTCAGTGGGAAAAGCTTGTCCACATCAACTCTGTCTATCCCTCTCATCATTTTAAAGACCTCTATCAAGTCCCCCCTTAACCTTCTGCGCTCCAGAGAATAAAGACCTAACTTATTCAACCTTTCTCTGTAACTTAGTTGTTGAAACCCAGGCAACATTCTAGTAAATCACCTCTGTACTCTCTCTATTTTTGTTGACATCCTTCCTATAATTGGGCGACCAAAATTGTACACCATACTCCAGATTTGGTCTCACCAATGCCTTGTACAATTTTAACATTACATCCCAGCTTCTATACTCAATGCTCTGATTTATAAAGGCTAGCATACCAAAAGCTTTCTTTACCACCCTATCTATATGAGATTCCACCTTCAAGGAACTATGCACGGTTATTCCCAGATCCCTCTGTTCATCTGTATTCTTCAATTCCCTACCATTTACCATGTACGTCCTATTTTAATTTGTCCTGCCAAGGTGTAGCACCTCACATTTATCAGCATTAAACTCCATCTGCCATCTTTCAGCCCATTCTTCCAAATGGCCTAAATCACTCTGTAGACTTTTATAATTGACTCCAGCATCTTCCCCACCACCGATGTCAGGCTAACTGGTCTATAATTCCACGTTTTCTCTCTCCCTCCTTTCTAAAAAAAGTGAGGTTATACTGGCTACCCTCCAGTCCACAGGAACTGATCCAGAGTCGAGGGAACATTGGAGAATGATCACCAATGCATCCACGATTTCTAGGGCCACCTCCCTGGGATGCAGACCACCAGTCCCTGGGGATTTATCTGCCTTCAGTCATCTTGACTGTGAGCTGCTGACTCTGCCCTGGATGCCTTGGTGGCGCAGCGGTAGTGTTGCGGGTTCAATCCCGACCTCGGGCGCTGTCAGTACGGAGTTTGCACGTTCTCCCCGTGACCTGCGTGGGTTTTCCCCGGGTGCTCCGGTTTCCTCCCACACTCCAAAGACGTGCAGGTTTGCAGGTTAATTGGCTTGGTGTAAATGTAAATGGTCTCAAGCCTGTAGCATAGTGTTAATGTGCACGGATTGCTGGTTGGTTTTTCACCCAGAGAGCTGTGAATCTGTGGAATTCGCTGCCACAGGAGGCAGTGGAGGCCGATTCACTGGATGTTTTCAAGAGTGAGTTAGATTTAGCTCTTGGGGCTAATGGAATCATGGGATATGGGGAGAAGGCAGGAACGGGGTACTGATTGTGGATGATCAGCCATGATCATATTGAATGGCAGTGCTGGCTTGAAGGGCCGAATGGCCTACTCGTACATGTCATTTCTCTGTTTGTAACTTATCTAAACGCATGGTACATTGCCCCGATATCAGCCTTGTATAAAGGGATGCATTGAACAGCCACAATGTTGCAGCAGATGGAACATATATGAGCCAGCACCGCCATTCAATGTGATCATGGCTGATCATCCATTTAATTTTAATTCAATTTAATTGTCATTTGGACCCCTTGAGGTCCAAACAAAATGCCGTTTCTGCAGCCATACATTGCAAACAAATAGACCCAAGACACAACATAATTAACATTTTACATAAACATCCATCACATCGCTGTGATGGAAGGCCAAAAAAACTTATCTCTCCACTGCACTCCCCCCCCCGATGTCAGAGTCAAAGTCAAAGCCCCCGGCTGGCGATGGCGATTATCCCGCGGCCATTGAAGCCACGCCGGGTGATGCAAGGTCGCACACCGGGTCTTGGTGTTAGAGCCCCGGTGTGCGCTCGCAGAGTCCCGCGGCCATTCCAAGCCGCGCGGGGCGGTGATGTCAGGCCCCGCTCCAGGAGCTCTTCAACCCCGCAACTCGGGCGGGAGAAGTCGCCGTTGCAGGAGCCCTGAAAAGCGGTCTCCCTCCAGGGACCTGCGGGCTCCCGGTGCCGCCGTCCGCCAGACCCGCAGTTGCAGCCTCCGAATCTCCGGAGGTCGGGCCGCAGCAGCGCTCCACCACCGCTCCACCCGCTCCGGACTCGGCCAGCTCCGCGACGGTGAGGTGAGTCGTCGGCACCAGAGTCCCCGGTCTTCTCCTGTTGGAGGCCGCTCCATATTGCAGCCCCAACCGTGCAGGGAGAGATTTAAAAGTTACCCCCTCCCTCCCACCCCCCCACATACACACACACACCCCAACAAAAAAATAACAAAAACTACATAAAAACATAGAGAAAAATAATAAAAACGCGGACAGGCTGCAGAGGCCGCTGCTGACGTGAGTCGCGCCGCCTACCGGGTCATCCACAATCAGTACCCCGTTCCTGCCTTCTCCCCATATCCCCTGACTCCGTTTGCCCCAAGAGCTAAATCTA
>NC_073384.1:1925999-1945999 GCF_028641065.1 Leucoraja erinaceus | reverse complement strand
AACATAGAAACATAGACAATAGGTGCAGGAGTAGAGGCCATTCGGCCCTTCGAGCCTATTTTCTCCGGGTGCTCCGGTTTCCTCCCACACTCCAAAGATGTGCAGGTTTGTAGGTTAATTGGATTCATAGAAACATAGAAAATAGGTGCAGGAGTAGGCCATTCGGCCCTTCGAGCCTGCACCGCCATTTCAATATGATCATGGCTGATCATCCAACTCAGTATCCAGTACCTGCCTTCTCTCCATACCCCCTGATCCCTTTAGCCACAAGGGCCACATCTAACTCCCTCTCAAATATAGCCAATGAACTGTGTGGCCTCAACTACCCTCTGCGGCAGAGAATTCCACAGATTCGCCACTCTCTGTGTGAACACTTGGAGAAAACCCACACAGGTCACGGGGAGAACGTGCAAACTCCGTACAGACAGGGCCCGTAGTCGGGGTGGATCCCGTGTCTGTGTACGCTGTGAGGCAGCAGCTCTAACCGCTGCACCAGTTCTATTTGCGGCTTCAGTAATGTATTTTCAGTTGAGGAAATCTCCCATTCTTTCCACGTTAAACATTAAACATCCTGAATCCGTTTCCTTTGATGCAGGCAGCATTAATCAAGAAGCAAGCAGCAGAAATCAAGGTTGTTTAGTTGTCGGATGTGCAGAGAACATTCCCTACTTGCTGCAGTTTAAATGCTGGTAAACACAGTACTCATAGGCAACATCTACTAAACAAAATGCAATCAATAAGGCCAGGACTAGAACAAAAACAATTGCATTTGAAATGTAAAACCAGTAACGTTTACAGGATATATTTATTCAGAGTTGAGGTGAAGCATTCGCCCAAAGCCCAATGTGTCATAAAATGACACTGCCCTTTGTGTGTACAGCCTCCCTGCACCAGTTGAGAGCCATGATGAATGGCGGTGCAGGCTCGAAGGGCCGAATGGCCTACTCCTGCACCTAATTTCTATGTTTCAATGAGAGATACAGCGCAGAAACAGGCCCTTCAGCCCACCGAGTCCACCCTGACCAGCGATCCCCGCACACTAATGCCCCCGTCCCACTTAGGAAACCTGAACGGAAACCTCTGGAGACTTTGCGCCCTACCCAAGGTTTCCGTGCGGTTCCCGGAGGTTGCAGGTGGTTGCCGGAGGTTGCAGCTGGAGTGGAAGCAGGTCGGGAGACTGACAAAAACCTCCGGGAACCGCACGGAAACCTTGGGTGTGGGCGCCAAGTCTCCAGAGGGTTTCCGTTCAGGTTTCCTAAGTGGGACGGGGGCATTACACCACCTTACACACACTAGGGGACAATGTACATTTACACCAAAGCCAATTAACCTACAAACCTGCATTTTTTTGGAGTGTGGGAGGAAACTGGAGCACCCGGAGAAAACCCACGCAGGTCACGGGAAGAACGTGCAAACTCCGTACAGACAGCGCCCGTAGTCAGGATGGAACCCGGGTCTCTGGCGCCGTGAGGCAGCAACTCTACCACCGTGCCGACCCAATGGTCTATTGTCGCAGCATGCGATGAATGCATGCCATGGGTAGACATCTGTAGGGCATGTGGTGGATTGGACATTTCAGCCTGTTTGTCACTAGTGACCGGATGGGACAGGTTTAAAGGGGTGTGGGTCAAATGAAGGCAAGGTGTCACGGTGGAGCAGTGTGTAAAGTTGCTGCCTCACAGCGCCAGAGACCCGGGTTCCATCCCGACTACTGCCGCTGTCTGTACGGAGTTTGCACGTTCTCCCGCGTGGGTTTTCACCAAGATCTTTAGCTTCCTCTCACACTCCAAAGACGTACAGGTTTGTAGGTTAATTGATGTGGTAAATATGTAAAAATTGTCCCTAGTGTGTGTGTAGGATAGTATTAGAATATAGAATAGAATAGAATGCCTTTTATTGTCATTCAAACAAACAAATGTTTCAACGAAATTTTGGTCCCTGCAGTTATAACGGCAAAAAAACCCCCCAAAAACCACACAATTAACACAGTTTCACACAAACATCCATCACAGTGAATCTCCAAACAACTCCTCACTGTAATGGAAAGCAAAGGTCATAGCAAAAGGATTTGAGTATAGGAGCAGGGAGGTTCTACTGCAGTTGTACAGGGTCTTGGTGAGACCACACCTGGAGTATTGCGTACAGTTTTGGTCTCCAAATCTGAGGAAGGACATTATTGCCATAGAGGGAGTGCAGAGAAGGTTCACCAGACTGATTCCTGGGATGTCGGGACTGTCTTATGAAGAAAGACTGGATAGACTTGGTTTATACTCTCTAGAATTTAGGAGATTGAGAGGGGATCTTATAGAAACTTACAAAATTCTTAAGGGGTTGGACAGGCTAGATGCAGGAAGATTGCTCCCGATGTTGGGGAAGTCCAGGACAAAGGGTCACAGCTTAAAGATAAGGGGGAAATCCTTTAAAACCGAGATGAGAAGAACTTTTTTCACACAGAGAGTGGTGAATCTCTGGAACTCTCTGCCACAGAGGGTAGTCGAGGCCAGTTCATTGGCTATATTTAAGAGGGAGTTAGATGTGGCCCTTGTGGCTAAGGGATCAGAGGGGGGAGAGATATGGGATACTGGAGAGAAGGCAGGCGGTACGGGATACTGAGTTTTCCCTGTTGATCAGCCAAACTGCTGCGTCGATATTGAATGGCGGTGCAGGCTCGAAGGGCCTGTTTCCGTGCTGCATCTCAAAACTAAACTAATGCAGATGAGACATGTTGGCAAGTTGGGCCAAAGGGCCTGTTTCCACACTGTAAGACTATGACTCTGTGAGTGACATAACTACAACAGATATAATCTTTGTGCAGCCAGCCCTCGGCAGTGTATCGTGTGTTTAGCCTCTTACTCTGTCAGAGAGCGATACAGTGTGCAAACAGGACCTTCGGCCCAACTTGCCCACACCGGCCAACATCCCAGCTACACTAGTCCCACCTGCCCGCGTTTGGTCCATATCCCTCCAAACCTGCCCTGTCCATGTACCTGTCTAACTGATTCTTAAATGACGAAATAGTCCCAGCCTCAACTACCTCCTCTGTGGCAGCTCGTTCCATACACCCACCACCCTCTGTGTGGAAAAAGTTACACCACGGGTTCCTATTAAAGTTTTTCCTCTTCAGTTTGAACCAAAATATGTCCTCTGGTCCTCGATTCCCCTACTCTGGGCAGGAGACTCTGTGCATCTACCCAATCTATTCCTCTCATGATCATATACGCTTCTGTAAGATCACCCCTCATCCTCCTGCGCTCCAAGGAATAGAGACCCAGCCTAGGTGGCCACAGTTTTAAGAATAAAGGGTAAGCCATTTAGAATGGAGATGAGGAAACACGTTTTTCTCACACAGAGAGTTGTGAGTCTGTGGAATTCTCTGCCTCAGAGGGCGGTGGAGGCCGGTTCTCTGGATACTTTCAAGAGAGAGCTAGATAGGGCTCTTAAAGATAGTGGAGTCAGGGGATATGGGGAGAAGGCACGAACGGGGTACTGAATATAATAACCATATAACAATTACAGCACGGAAACAGGCCATCTCGACCCTTCTAGTCCGTGCCGAACACATAATCTCCCCTAGTCCCATCTACCTGCGCTCAGACCATAACCCTCCATTCCTTTCCCGTCCATATAACTATCCAATTTATTTTTAAATGATAAAAACGAACCTGCCTCCACCACCTTCACTGGAAGCTCATTCCACACAGCTACCACTCTCTGAGTAAAGAAGTTCCCCCTCATGTTACCCCTAAACTTCTGTCCCTGAATTCTCAAGTCATGTCCCCTTGTTTGAACCTTCCCTACTCTCAGTGGGGAAAAATGGGGATGATCAGCCATGATCACATTGAATGGCGGTGCTGGCTCGAAGGGCCATGATGCTCATTTAGCCTCCAGCACCATGTACCCTGTCTACTGGGGGCGGTGAATTGCACTTCCGACTGAATGCCTGAAGGGATTTCAAAGCTTTGAATAATTGGTCATTTAATTATCTGCAGCCATTCAGCTTTCTCGAGATCCCTTTGAAAGTCTCTCCGGCTGTTCCCCATTCACGGTCGGGTGTGGAATGTTGATTGTGGCCCGTTCTGATCGTAGCTGGGCATTGTGAGAGCTGGGGGCAGGTTGTAGCCATGCGTTCACGGGTGTAGTGCCACCTCCACCCACCAATGTCAGTCAGACTTTGCAACGAAAGTTAAAATAATGAACATTTAGTTTCGATTGGAGATGCAGTGTGAAAACAGGCCCTTCAGCCCACCGAGTCCGCTCTGTCCATCAATCAACCCGAACACTAGTTCTATCCCACACACACACACACAGGGGATAACTTACCAAAACCAATTAACCTACAAACCTGCACGTGTTTGTAGTGTGGGAGGAAACCGAAGATCTCGGAGAAAACCCACGGGGAGAACGTGCAAACTCCGTACAGACAGCGCCCGTAGTCAGGATCGAACCCGGGTCTCTGGCGCTGTGAGGCAGCAACTCTACCGCTGCGACTCCCAGTACCAGAGACAGTCCACACTGACCTTCCTGTCCTGGGTCTCCTCCATTGTCAGAGTGAGGCTAAACACAAACTGGAGGAACAGCATCTCATATTTCGCTTGGGCAGCTTACACCCCAGTGGTATGAATATTGATTTCTCTAACGTCAGGTAGCCCCGGCATTCCCTCTCTCTCTATCCCTCCCCCACCCAAGTTGCACCAGCTTCTCGTTCTCACCCAACAAACAGCCAACAACGGCCCGTTTCCCTCATCATCGTTACTGTTTTGCATCTTTCATTCATTGTTCTTTAACTCTCCACATCAGCGTCTGTATCTCTCGTTTCCCTTGTCCCCAAACCAGTCTGAAGAAGGGTCTCGACCCGAAACGTCGCCCATTCCTTCTCTCCAGAGATGCTGCCTGTCCCGCTGAGTTACTCCAGCTTTTTGTGTCTATTTTCGGTTTAAACCAGCATCTGCAGTTCCTTCCTGCACTCCAATATACGCAGCACTGACCCAGGGCCACTGGGACGGGGGCGGAGGGGAGAGGGGGAGGGGAGAGGAGTAGAGGAGGAGGGGAGGGAGGAGGAGGGGGGGAGGGAGGGAGAGGGAGAGGAAAGGAGAGGAGAGGGGGAGGAGAGTAGGTAGGGGAGGAGAGTAGGGGAGGGGAGGGAGTAGGGGGAGTGGAGGGGAGGGGGAGGGGAGTAGAGGAGGGGAGGGGAGTAGGGGAGGGAAGGGAAATAGGAGGGTAGAGGAGGGGAAGGAGAGGGGTAGGGGAGAGTAGGGGGAGGAGAGGGGGGGAAGGGGGGAAGGGAGGGAATTAGGAGTGGAGGGGAATATATATATATATATATGCGGGGCGGGGCAACAAGCTTTCTGTGGGTGTTGATATGATTCACCTAATTACAGACGGATATAAATAGTTGAAAATGGAAAGTTTAAATTTAGACACATGCCTTATTCACGGCCCAGCCACACACGCATTTGTTCCCTTGAAGATTAAGGGGGGAGTTTTGGGAGGAGTGAAGGCTTTTTCTCTCTGTGTGCTGTTCGTGAGGAATGCAGCGACACGTCAGGAATGTCCTCCACATGTTAACCATCACCAGCTGCTTGATGAACTACCGCAGTGTTCCTGGCCTCGACTGTTCCGTGCCGTGTCGGAAGGAACTGCAGATGCCGGTTTGGTCACAGAATGCTGAATTTATAATGGGGGAACAAAGAAATGGCAGAACAGTTAAAGGAGCACTTTGGTTCTGTCTTCACCAAGTAAGACTCAAACAATCTCCCAGAATTACTAGGGGACCAAGGATCTAGTGGGAGGGAGGAACTGAAGGGAATCCACATTAGTCAGGAAATGGTGTTCAAGAAGGAACTGCAGATGCTGGAAAATCGAAGGTACACAAAAATGCTGGAGGAACTCAGCGGGCACAGCAGCATCTATGGAGCGAAGGAGATGGGTAGCGTTTCAGGCTGAAACTCTTCTTCAGACTGAAGCTTCAGTCAGGAAATGGTGTTGGGAATGAAGGCCGATAAATCCCCATGGCCTGATGGTCTGCATCCCGCAGTACTCGGGGAGGTGGCCTTAGAATTCGGGGATGCATTGGTGATCATTTTCCAATGTTCTCTCGACTCTGGACCAGTTCCTGTGGACTGGAGGGTAGCCAGTGTAACCCCACTTTTTTTAGAACAGAGGGAGAGAGGGAAAACGGGGAATTATAGACCAGTTACCCTTACATCGGTAGTGGGGAAGATGCTCGAGTCAATTATTAAAGATGTTATAGCAGCGCATTTGGAAAGCAGTGACAGGATCGGTCAAAGTCAGCATGGATTTATGAAGGGAAAATCATGCTTGACTAGTCTTTTGGAATTATTTTAGGATGTAACAAGTAGAATGGACAAGGGAGAGCCAGTGGATGTGGTGTGTCTGGACTTTCAAAAAGCCTCCGACAAGGTCCCACACAAGAGATTAGTGTGCAAAATTAGAGCACATGGTATTGGGGGTAGGGTAGTATTGACATGGATGGAGAACTGGTTGGCAGACAAGAAGCAAAGAGTAGGGATTAACGTGCCCTTTTCAGAATGGCAGGCAGTGGGGTACCGTAAGGCTCGGTGCTGGGACACCAGCTGTTTATATTAACGATTTAGCCGAGGGAATTAAATGTGACATCTCCAAGCTTGCGGATGACACAAAGCTGGGTGACAGTGTGAGCTGCGATGAGGATGCTATGAGGCTGCAGGGTGACTTGGATAGGTTGGGTGAGTGGGCAGATGCATGGCAGATGCAGGTTAATGTGGATAAATGTGAGGTTATCCACTTTGGTGGCAAGAACAGGAAGGCAGATGATTATCTGAATGGTGTCAGATTAGGAAAAGGGAGATGCAACAAGACCTGGGTGTCCTTGTTCATCAGTCACTGAAAGTAAACATGCAGGTACAGCAGGCAGTGAAGAAAGCTAAAGGTACGTTGGCCTTCATTGTGAGAGGATTTGAGTTCAGGAGCAAGGAGGTCCTACTGCAGTTGTACAGGGCCCTGGTGAGACCACACCTGGAGTATTATGGCAATTTTGGTCCCCTAATTTGAGGAAGGACATTCTTGCTATTGAGGGAGTGCAGCGTAGGTTTACCAGGTTAATTCCCGGGATGGCGGGACTGTCATATGATGAAAGAATGGGTCGACTGGGCTTATATTCACTGGAATTTAGAAGGATGAGGGGGATCTTATAGAAACATATAAAATTCTTATAGGATTGGACAGGCTAGATGTTCCCCATGTTGGGGGAGTCCAGAACCAGGGGTCACAGTCCAAGAATAAGGGGTCGGCCATTTACAACTGAGAAGAGGAAAAACATTTTTACCCAGAGAGTTGTGAATCTGTGGAATTCTCTGCCACAGAAGGCAGTGGAGGCCGATTCACTGGATGTTTTCAAGAGGGAGTTAACCATATAACAACCATATAACAATTACAGCACGGAAACAAGCCATCTCGGCCCTACAAGTCCGTGCCGAACAACTTTTTTTTCCCTTAGTCCCACCTGCCTGCACTCATACCATAACCCTCCATTCCCTTCTCATCCATATGCCTATCCAATTTATTTTTAAATGATACCAATGAACCTGCCTCCACCACTTCCACTGGAAGCTCATTCCACACCGCTACCACTCTCTGAGTAAAGAAGTTCCCCCTCATGTTACCCCTAAACTTCTGTCCCTTAATTCTGAAGTCATGTCCTCTTGTTTGAATCTTCCCTATTCTCAAAGGGAAAAGCTTGTTCACATCAACTCTGTCTATCCCTCTCATCATTTTAAAGACCTCTATCCAGTCCCCCCTTAACCTTCTGCGCTCCAGAGAATAAAGACCTAACTTATTCAACCTATCTCTGTAACTTAGTTGCTGAAACCCCGGCAACATTCTAGTAAATCTCCTCTGTACTCTCTCTATTTTGTTGACATCCTTCCTATAATTGGGCGACCAAAATTGTACACCATACTCCAGATTTGGTCTCACCAATGCCTTGTACAATTTTAACATTACATCCCAGCTTCTATACTCAATGCTCTGATTTAGAGTTAGATTTAGCTCTTCGGACTAACTGAATCATGAGATATGGGGAGAAAGCAGGAACGGGGTACTGATTGGGGATGATCAGCCATGATCACATCGAAGAGCTAAATGGCCTACTCCTGCACCTATTTTTCTATGTTTCGTTTTGGGACAGGCAGCATCTCTGGAGAGAAGGAATGGGTGATGTTTAAGACCCAGACCCTTCTTCAGGCTCAATCAGTCTGCAGAAGGGTCTCGACACGAAACGTCACCCATTCCTTCTCTCCAGAAATGCTGCCTGTCCCGCTGAGCTACTCTGACAGCTACATTTGTGTCTGTCTCATAATCACAACCCTAATTCATTAGCCACGTATGTTTAAACCGGCATCTGCAGTTCCATCCCACACATTTCCAAATGCATATATATCTGCTCCCTCCGAATCGCTCCCGGGAGCTTTCTCACCACAGATGCCAGGCGCAGTGGTCTACAGATGTCAGTGGGAACGTTAGTTGGAATCTTGTTCCATCCATGCAGCCGGGGATATCCTGTCACCTGCTTCCTTTGTGTACTTTACTTCCTATGTTAATGAATTTTAAATCCTGGCCCATTAATACGTTGATAACTTTGTCAATTCAATTCAATTCAATTCAACTTTAATGTCATCGCACAAATACAAGTATCAGTACAACGAAATGCAGTTTTGCGTCAGTCCGTAGTAGTTGTACATAAAGAAAAACAAAAAAATAGAAAGAGGGAGGATACAGAATAATCAGGAAATACAGAATAATTAAACAATGGGGACGGAGGGACCGGAGAAATCTATCGTCGGGACTCCGAGTTCAGCAGTGTGATTGTGTTGTTGTAGAAGCTGTTCCTCATCCTACTAGTACGTGACCTGAGGCTCCTGTACCGCCTCCCTGATGGGAGGAGGGCAAACAGTCCATGGTTGGGGTGTGAGGGGTCTTTGATGATCTTCCCGGCCCGTCTCAGACACCGTTTTCGGTGGAGGGCATCCACGGCAGGGATCGGGGCACCGATGATGTACTGCGCGGTTTTCACCACCCGTTGTAGTGCATTCCTGTCCGCTACGGTGCAACTGCTGTACCATACCGTGAAGCAGGTGGTCAGGATACTCTCTATGGTACAGCGGTAAAAGTTGGTCAGGATCTGGGGGGACAGGTGGGCTTTCTTGAGCCTCCTCAGGAAGTAAAGGCGCTGCTGTGCCTTTTTGATCAGTTTGGAGGTGTTGAGGGACCAGGACAGATCCTCCGAGATATGTACTCCGAGGAATTTATAGCTGGAGACGCGCTCCACCTCAGTCCCGTTTATATGGATGGCGGTATGTCTGCCTCCTCTGTTCTGCCTGAAGTCGACAATAATCTCCTTCGTCTTCTTGGAGTTGAGGACGAGGTTATTGTTGGCACACCAGGTTGTCAGGTGCTGGATCTCATCCCTGTCCTTACTCGGATAAGCCCCTGTCCCACTTAGGTGATTTTGTTTTAGGCCGTCTCCACATGGTCGCCGGGGTGTCGCCTGTACGGTCGTGAGTCGTCTCCTCCGTCGCCCAACGAGTCGTAGCGTTTTACTGATCGCCGCTGGATTTTGAAACGTTCAAAAAATTTCAGCGGCAGTGGGTTTCACGCCATTGAGCGTGGCTTGACTTCTCCTGACATAGGCGCTGTTGTAGCTTGTTGCCAGGGTGACGCAGGTTGTCGCTGGTGCCGACTACGGTGAATTCCATCGGCGACTCCCTACGCCAACCGGCGACAGGAACCGACACGGTAGTAGTAGCTTGTCGTGGGTGGACGTAGGTTTCCCCCTTGATCCCGTTAGCCCTAAGAGCTAAATCTAATTCTCTCTTGAAAACATCCAGTGAATTGGCCTCCACTGTGGCAGAGAATTCCACAGATTCACACAACTCTCCGGGTGAAGAAGTGTTTCCTCATCTCTGTCTAAAATGGCCTACCCCTTATTCTTAAACTGTGCTCCTGGTTCTGGACTCCCCCAACATCGGGAACATTTTTCCTGCATCTAGCGTGTCCAATCCCTTAAGAATTTTATATGTTTCTATAAGATCCCCTCTCATCGTTCTAAATTCCAGCGAATACAAGCCCAGTCGACCCATTTTATTATATGACAGTCCCGCCATCCCAGGAATTAACCTGGTAAACCTACGCTGCACTCCCTCAATAGCAAGAATGTCCTTCCTCAAACTAGGAGACCAAAACTGCACACAATACTCCAGGTGTGGTCTCACCAGGGCCCTGTACAACTGCAGTAGGACCTCCTTGCTCCTAAACTCAAATCCTCTTGCAATGACGGCCAACATGCCATTGGCTTTCTTCACTGCCTGCTGTACCTGCACGCTTACTTTCAATGTTTAAGAGGGAACTGCAGATGCTGGAGAATCGAAGGTTACACAAAAAAGCTGGAGAAACTCAGCGGGTGCAGCAGCATCTATGGAGCGAAGGAAATAGGCAACGTTTCGGGCCGAAACGTTGCCTATTTCCTTTGCTCCATAGATTCTGCTGCACTCGCTTACTTTCAATGACTGATGTACAAGGACACCCAGGTCTCGTTGCACCTCCCCTTCTCCTAATCTGACACCATTTATCCGACCAGTTTACTTGTCATACGTACTGGAAATGGAACAATGGCAATAGCGGGCTTTACAGGTCCATTAACACAATAACACACACAGCTAATTTGGAGATACAGCAAGGAAACAGGCCCTTCGGCCCACTAACACTATCCCACACGGGGCCAATGTTTAAACTTATACTGAGCCAATTAATCTACAAGCCCTGCACGTCTTTGGAGTGTGAGAGGAAACCGAGGATCTCTGAGAAAACCCACGCAGGTCACGGGGAGAGTAGGTAAAGGGACCATAATAATGCAGAAATGAAATTATTTTAAGTCGCCGGACATAATCACAATAGGGAAGTAAAACTTGCACAAGGCAGCACAGTGAACTCGTGTTAGCAACCTCTCTATCATGGACTTTGGTTATGGCAGACGTACCTACAGACTGCAGTCTGGGCCACCCCTGGCCAACTCCCTCCCCTCTCCTCCCTGTACCCCACCGGGATATACCCTTTCCCCAGCCTCTTCCAGCTGTATCACCTCCTCCAGGGTGGCCAGGGTGAGAGGGGTCAGAGATGATCTTGCCCTCAGATGGTCACGATTGAACGGCGGAGTAGACATGATGGGCCGAATGGTCTCATTCTGCTCCTATCGCCAGGAAGCGAGCGGGCAAGATCATCTCTGACCCCTCTCACCCTGGCCACAAACTCTTTGAATCACTTCCCTCTGGAAGGCGACTCCGGACTGTCAAAGCTGCCACAGCCAGACATAAAAACAGTTTTTATCCACGAGTAGTTGCTCTACTCAACAGCCAAAAATCTGTAGCCTCCCTTTGATCTGGTATTTTGTTGGTTCACATGCTTGATCAATGGTGTTTTATCATGAATGTTTTATTATTATTAATGTTTAGTGTTTTCTGAGTCATTCGTAACTGTCACTGTATGTCATGTTGTTACTTGTGGGCGGAGCACCAAGGCAAATTCCTTGTATGTGAATACTTGGCCAATAAACTTACTTACTTATGACCTGATGTTTGTTTTCTCCAAAGGCCACGACAGACAGTTCGTCAAACTCGTCGAGTAGGAAGGAGCCGCCGGTGAGGGCGTTGACCCCCACTGTGACCGAGACCCACCGGCCCCTATGTCCCCTGAGACACGCACTTGACCATTACAGCCCCGACAACTACCTCCTAGAGCAGGTGAGGCACAAACACACGCACGCACACACACACACAGACACACACACACACACACACACACATGCACACACACACACACACACACACACACACACACGTACACACACACACACACACACACACACACATGCGTACACACACACGCACACACACACACACGCGTACACACACACACACGCACACACACACACACACACACGCACACGCACCACACACACACATGCACACACACACACACACACACGCATGTACACACACACACACACACATGCGTACACACACACACACACATGCATACACACACACACACACACACACACACACACACACACACACACACGCACGCACACACACACACACACACACACACACATTCGCACACACACACACACACACACACACACACACACACACACACTCACACACACACACACACACACACACACACACACACACACACACACACACACACACAAACACACACACACACACACACACACATCAAGTCAAGTTTATTTGTCACATACACATACGAGATTTGCAGTGAAATGAAAAGTGGCAATGTTCGCGGACTTTGTGCAAAAAGACAAACAAACAAACAAACTACAAACAGAATGGAACAGAATCGCATATTCTTTTACATATTAAATATTGTGGGCGGAAGGAAAAAGGAAAAAAAAAAACAGCACTTTTTTAAAAAGCAGTAGAGTGGTTCAGTAAATGTTAGTCCCTGGTGAGGTAGAAATTTACAGTCCTAATGGCCTCTGGGAAGAAACTCCTTCTCGTCCTCTCCGTTCTCACCGCATGGCAACGGAGGCGTTTGCCTGACCGTAGCAGCTGGAACAGTCCGTTGCTGGGGTGGAAGGGGTCTCCCATGATCTTGTTGGCCCTGGAGTTGCACCTCCTGATGTATAGTTCCTGCAGGGGGGCGAGTGAAGTTCCCATAGTGCGTTCGGCCGAACGCACTACTCTCTGCAGAGCCTTCTTGTCCTGGGCAGAGCAGTCTAGGACCAGAGGACACAGCCTCAGAATGAAAGGACAAGTCTACTCCACCATTCATGTATGGTTATATGATCAATCTCTCCCTCCTAACCCCATTCTCCTGCCTTCTCCCCATAACCTCTGACACCCGTACTAAGCAAGAATCTATCCATCTCTGCCTTAAAAATATCCACTGACTTGTGGCCTCCACAGCCGTCTGTGGCAAAGAATCCCACAGATTCACCACCCTCTGACTAAAGAAATTCCTCCTCATCTCCTACCTAAAAGGACATTCTTTAATTCTGAGGCTGTGACCTCTGGTCCTAGACTCTCCCACTAGTGGAAACATCCTCTCCACATCCACTCTATCCAGGCCTTTCACTATTCGGTACGTTTCAATGAGGCCCCCCGCTCGTTCTTCTAAACTCCAGCGAGTGCAGGCCCCAGTGCCGACAAACGCTCACCGTAGGTTAATCCACTCATTCCTGGGACCATTCTTTGGTCAGGCAGCATCTCTGGAGAAAAGGGATGAAAATTGTTTGTCCACCACCGATAATTGTGAAGAAAGTTACAGTTTTAAATAAAAGTTAAGAGGGAAACAGATGTTAGCAAGATGTTGCGCTGGTTTGTTGACTGCACGCCTGCTTATTGCAACATCTGGATTAGTTATTGACGTCTTGGATGTTGAGGGAATAATGGGCCATATTTGGAATGTTTCCCTTCAATTCAGCGTCATGATGCATTATCATGGGATTGGTTTACTTTTTAGTTTAGAGATACAGCACGGAAACAGGCCCTTCGGCCCACCGAGTCCGTGCTGGCCAGCGATCCCCGCACACGAGGAACAATTTTACATTTACACCAAGGCAAATTTACTTACAAACCTGCACGTCTTTGGAGAGTGGGAGGCAATCGAAGATCTCGGAGAAAACCCACGGGGAGAACGTGCAAACACCGTACAGACAGCGCCTGTAGTCGGGACGGAGCCCGGGTGTCTGACGCAGCAAGGCAGTAGCTCCACCACTGCATCACCATGGCGTCCCTGAATTCTGCGCAAAATATTCACGGGGTTGGGACATGCGGTCTACAGCAGACCAGGGGCATTGCAATGTCAGCAGCATGTTACTGCAAGCAGGCCATCTGCCAAACTTCAGTTGGTAACAAAGTGTGCGGTGCTATCTGTGAAGAGCGCACTAAACCTGAATTGGAGGCACATATCGGGCACCTTTCCCCATGCAGGACACCAACGTTCTCATCCTGTGGTCTGCTGAACAGTTACGTCAGGGGCTGGTCCAAGTGAGGAGTTCATTAGTCAATAAGATACCATAGGACTTTATTCATCCCAGGAGGGAAATTGGGCAATAGACAATAGGTGCAGGAGTAGGCCATTTGGCCCTTCGAGCCGGCACCGTCATTCAATGTGATCATGGCTGATCATCCCCAATCAGTACCCCGTTCCTGCCTTCTCCCCCATACCCCCTGACTCCACTATTTTTAAGAGCCCTATCTAGCTCTCTCTTGAAAGCATTCAGAGAACCGGCCTCCACCGCCCTCTGAGGCTGAGAATTCCACAGACTCGCAACTCTCTGCGAGAGAAAGTGTTTCCTCGTCTCCGTTCTAAATGGCTTACCCCTTATTCTTAAACTGTGGCCCCTGGTTCTGGACTCCCCCAACATCGGGAACTTATTTCCTGCCTCTAGCGTGTCTAAGCCCTTAACAATTTTGTATGTTTCAATGAGGTCTCCTCTCATCCTTCTAAACTCCAGAGTGTACAAGCCCAGCTGCTCCATTCTCTCAGCATATGACAGTCCCGCCATCCCGGGAATTAACCTGGTGAACCTACGCTGCACTCCCTCAATAGCAAGAATGTCCCCCCTCAAATTAGGGGACCAAAACTGCACACAATACTCCAGGTGTGGTCTCACTAGGTGACGGGTGGGCACGGACTGGGTGGGCCGAAGGGCCTGTTTCATTGAATCAGAGCGTGTGTGCGTTAACGTCTTTCCCTTTGAACCCTAGTCTGTGCCCAAGCAACGCCACGTGAGTTTCCGAGACGATGAAGAGGAGATCGTGCGGATCAACCCGCGGGAGAAGGCGTGGCTGCGGGAACGATACGAGGACTACCGCTACGCGGCGGTCAGGCCCAAGTACGGCGAGCAGGGAGACGGCGACTCGTACGTCCACTTCGACAAGAGCGACGCGCCCAAGCACGACTACAACTACCCCTACGTGGAGAGCTCGGACTTTGGCTTTGGCAAGGAGCTGAAGGGCGGGGTGGGGGTGGGGGTGGGGGTGGTGGCGGTGGTGAAGACCCAGCCCGCCCCGTCCAAGTCCAAGCTGCGGCGGCGCATCGACGACGGCGAGCGGTCCCGGTGCATCTACTGCCGCGACATGTTCAACCACGAGGAGAATCGGCGGGGACAGTGCCAGGACGCTCCCGACCCCATCCGGACATGCATCCGCCGTACCAGCTGTATGTGGTGCGCAGACAGCATGCTCTACCACTGCATGTCCGACCCCGAGGGGGATTACTCGGACCCCTGCTCCTGCGACACAGCCGACGAGAAGTTCTGCCTGCGCTGGCTGGCGTTGATCGCGCTCTCCTTCATTGCCCCGTGTATCTGCTGTTACCTCCCGCTGCGGGCTTGCTACAAGTGCGGCGTGATGTGCCGCTGCTGCGGGGGTAAGCACAAAGCCGTGGGCTGAGCGGCCACGTGGTGTACAGGACATCGGACACCGCTCTGTGGAGGAGGAACATCGTGATCACATTGTGGTGTGGGAACCGCAACGCTGGTCTCTGTGTGCGCGCACGTGTAGACACTACCTGACTGGACACCATCAGCGCCACACACAACTAACCTTAACAACTAGACTTGTCTATCATGGATATATATATAAGAATGTCTCACAATTGTTTATAATTTTTCTAAGAATCTAATGCGGATGAGTGTTGAGCTATGCGTGCGTGCGTGTGTGTGTGTGTGTGCGTGCGTGTGTGTGTGTGTGCAAATGAGGAACTGCAGATGCTGGATTACCAAAACAGGCACAGAGTGCTGGAGTAACTCAGAGGGTCAGGCAGCATCTGTGGAGAACATGGATAGGTGACGTTTCACAGAGTGCTGGAGTAACTCAGCGGGTGCAGCAGCATCTATGGAGCTCAGCGGGTGCAGCAGATCTATGGAGCTAAGGAAATAGGTAACGTTTCGGGTCGAAACCCTTCCGGGTTTCGGCCCGAAACGTTGCCTATTTCCAGAAGGGTTTCAGCCCGACTGAAGAAGGGTCTGAAGGAGGGTCCCGACCTGAAACGTCACCTATCCATGTTCTCCACAGATGCTGCCTGACCCGCTGAGTTACTCCAGCACTCTGTGAAACGTCACCTATCCATGTTCTCCACAGATGCTGCCTGACCCGCTGAGTTACTCCAGCACTCTGTGTCTTCTTTAGGCTGGCTTGATGCTGGCTACACACAGATGCCAAGGTGGCCTGTCCTCATTTGGCAGTCGGATGTCGAGCTATCGGAGGAAGATGGGGGTGAAAGGTTCGTGCTGGATTAACCGAGATTGCGCCCTGAAGTCGGGCATCGTGTGTGACTGTCTCGGGGGGGACAACGGCGTGGCAGAAACACGCTCACACCACAGTATTGTCTTCGCTGTACCAAGCCAAAACTACTCTGCTTCCTAATCAAAAACGCTCTGACATTTACTAAAATCTAACCCTCTTCAGAGTCGTTCTTCAAGTAGTAACGAACAAGCTTCTGCCTAACCTCTGAACTCTAAAGCAATGATTGACCCTCAAGGAATAATACTTAGCCCACATATTTTTATTGTGGCCATTTGGGTTTCTGGTCAAAATGTTGATTTTTGAGAAGAAACGTAGGAAATGCTTTTCTACTTAAAGTGTTCCTTGAATCGAGTTCTCACTTTAATTGTGAATACACTAAAGATGATGTGATAAATACTATATCAGCAGGCTCCGTGACTGTTGCTTCCACAGCCTCACAGCTCGTACAATCACAGGGGGTGATATTTGTCCACTACATTCAGCGGGGGTGCCTCTGCCTTCGAAGAGTCTGCTCGTCTGGTTTTGCTCACTTATGTTTGCTGGCTCTTGCCTGTGGCGGTCTCTGGTGAACTGCAGCGCAGTTGCCATGGTCTCTGGTGAGTTATGGTGCAGTTACCACAGGATCTGGTGAGTTGTGGCGCAGTTACCACAGGATCTGGTGAGTTCTGGTGCAGTTACCACAGGATCTGGTGAGTTGTGGTGCAGTTGCCACGGCTCCGACCTCTGCCGCTGGTTTGGGCGTAGAGCCGGAATTAAACACACGTGTGTGGGCTGGCACGCGTGTGTGTGGGCTGGTACTCTCACCCCACACACACCCCCCCCCCCCCCCCCCCCCCGCACCGCCGACGGAACCGTGGGCTGATCCGCGCGGGATCTAACGTTGATCGTTTTTTTTTTGAAAAGCACAAAGTGTCCTCAAAGGAAAAAACAAAATTGGGATTGTCAAAGCCTTAACAATCCGTGTAGTTGTAAACTCCACCAGATGGACAGGGTGGGGGGGAGAGAGAGATATCACTCTTCCTTCAAAATCTTACTTGCTCAGGTCACCCCGGGGGGTTAGTCCACGGGCCCTCGCGTCGAAAGCTTACGCTTTGAAAGAATATTTTTGTAACACTGGGACTAGCCATTTTGTAAAATATTTATTTGAAGATCAGCTGGGTACTACCTGGTGGGTTTTTAGTTGGAGGCGGCTGGTGGAACTGACCGTTGCCGTCCAGTGGCTCAAGGTGTCTCCCCGTCGCTCACCCCTGGCGAGGGGGGATGGACGGGAAGCTTCCCAAATGCCACGGACCGAGAGATTGCATTTGTGTCGGCGTGGGCCACTCCTGAGCAAATGCATCCATGCTTGCCTGCTGCACCTGCAGCGTTGATGATCAAACACTTCTGATAACCGCGCGGCACTAGACTCAATAGGCAATAGGTGCAGGAGTAGAGGCCATTCGGCCCCTTCGAGCCAGCACCGCCATTCAATGTGATCGTGGCTGATCATCCCCAATCAGTACCCCGTTCCTGCCTTCTCCTCATGTCCCCTGATCCTGGTGGGCGGTGGCTGGGCCTGAGCAACTTCAGCAAGTGGAGTTGACCAGAGGGGGGGGGGGGGGCTTTAGCTGGTGTGAGTAACATCACTGCAGTGGCCTGGGAACCACAATCTCACGCCAGGCTGTCGCTGGCCTGCCTGCCTCTTGTCCACGCGCCCAAGTTTTGCAATAAGAGCTGTCTGAGAAGGAACTGCAGATGCTGGAAAATGGAAGGTCGATAAAAATGCTGGAGAGACTCAGCGGGTGAGGCAGCATCTATGGAGCGAAGGAAATAGGCGACGTTTCGGGCCGAAACCGTTTCGGCCTATTTCCTTCCCGGCTTTCGGCCCGAAACCTTAGCCCATTTCCTTCGCTCCATAAGATGCTGCTGCACCCGCTGAGTTCCTCCAGCGTTTTTGTCGACCTGGCAATGGAGCTGTTTTTTGAGTTCGATTTTTAAAAAATCACCGTGGGGGGGGGGGGGGGGGGGTCTTAGCTACACTGTAACACGACACAACCGTGGGCTCGCGTCTACACTAACTTTTCCCCCCGGGAGGTTTAGCGGCAATCTCGCAGTAAGCTCGCTGGCATAACACAGTCACGGTGAGTGCCGTCTCATCGGGGACGTGTCGGTTCCCACGGCAAGTCTGGTGTGACAATTTACTTTAAATTATCGGCCGTTCTTCCCCACACTTACACACACGCTGTAAATGTGTAAATCGAGGTGTGGGCTGAGAGGGGAGGGGGTGGGTTTTTTTTTTGTGTGTGTTTCATGAGTCTAGATCTCGTCTGGCACCCACCCTGACATTGGCCAGTGGCAGGTTGGTCCTGATCAGCTGATGCAATACCAAGGACAACAAAACAGTCGGTGTGGAGGGGGTGAGGACACACACACAGTGTGTGTGTGTGTGGGGGGGGGGTGGGGGGGGGGGGGGGGGGGAGGGGGGAGGGGGGAAGGAAACAAATCAGATTTATTTTTGTATCTGTGGTCAGGTAGTAGACCAATGTAGATCGGGCGATCTACAGCCAATGTACATCTTTCGAGGATGAGATGAAAGTGCCTCCACTAATTGTATACTAAAACCCTGTTGTAGTGATATTTTAGTTTTTTTTTTTTTTACAATAAGCATTTTTTACCTCTGTGTAAAAAAAACTGATATCGTGTATGATGTGTACATTTTGAGTTGTTTTTTTTAATTTGTTTCCTAATGTATCACCATGTTGTGGACTTTGCTTCCCCCCCACCCCACACCCCCCCCCCCCCCCCCCCCCCCCCCCCCCCCCCCCCCCCCCCCAATCTACTGTGTAAATATCAATACATCATATCAAAAACTACAAAATATCGACCTGACCAGTACATAATTCTTCTGTGTTCATGTCATATCTTCACTATGTACCCTGGCAGATCAGATGGCAATAAAATGAAAGGAACATCCATGTTCAAACAGTTTGTGGAGGGTGAGCTTGCAAACGTTATTCAAGGGGGGGGGAAGCTTCAAACAGAGGTGGTCTTCAGCAGAGGTCTCGATACCTTGGCCGTTAGCGACCAGCGGTGTGTTTACGGTGGGACACCTCACCGCGGTAGAATGTGTGGCTTACTCTGGGAATTCCCACGATAACGTGGTCTTAAGCAAATTCACACTTGTATGGCAACATTCCCCCCCCCAGCTACCAGCTTAGTTTACGTCAGAGATACAGTGTGGAAACAGGGGGCCACACACACAGTTTAAGAATAAGGGGTAAGTCATTTAGAACGGAGACGAGGAAACACTTTTTCTCACAGAGGGTGGGGTGAGGCTGTGGAATTGGCGGTGGAGGCCAATTCTCTGGATGCTTTCACTAGAGAGCTAGATAGGGCTCTTAAAGATAGCGGAGTCAGGGGATTTGGGGAGAAGGCAGGAACGGGGTACTGATTGGGGATGATCAGCCATGATCACATTGAATGGCGGTGCTGGCTCGAAGGGCCAAATGGCCTCTACTCCTGCGTCTATTGTCCATTGAAACCCTTGGGCCCACCGAGTCCGCACCGACCAGCGATCCCCGCGCGCTAACACGAATCCTACACGCACAAGAGACTATTTAGTTAACATTTATACCAAGCCAGTTAACCTACAAACCTGCACGTTTTTGGAGTGTGGGAGGAAACCGG
>NC_073384.1:1888499-1918499 GCF_028641065.1 Leucoraja erinaceus | reverse complement strand
AATGTGTAGGGCTGGTTTTGTGCAGGGATCCATTCGGAAGCTCGGTGGGCAAAGGGCCACCTCCACCCGATGCTCTCAAACTAAACGAACAGAAATGACCCGGGTTAACACCCGGAGGCGGGCGATCGTTTCGCCGCGGAGTTTGCACGTTCTCCCCTGACCCGCGTAACCAACCTGAACTCCGGGTGCTCAGCACTTCAACTCCCCCTCCCACTCCCAAGACGTGCAGGAGTTTCTTCCCAGAGGCAATTCGGACTGTAAACGCCTTTCTCACCAGGGACTAACTGTACAGAACGTTTTTCCTTCTATTATTTATTATGTAAAATAATATGTGTGTTATGATGTGTTTATAATGTGTTTGAATGTTTCCCAGTTTTGCGAGCATTGCTGTCTCCTCATTTCACTGCACCCTCGAGCTGTATCCTCCAAATAAACTTGACTTGACGGGACTCCTCCTGGTTTGTAGGTTAATTGGCTTTGGTGTAAATGTACACCCCCCCTAGTGTCTGAAGAAGGGATGTCGGCCCGAAACGGGATCGCTGGTCGGCACGGACTTAGATGGGCTGAAGGGCCTGTTTCTCCAGCAATATCTCTGTACCTTCGAACTTCAAATGTCTACAGGATAACTTGAATACAAATGGCGATCGTTTCGCCGAACACCTCCGCTCAGTCCGCACTAACCAACCTGACCTCCCGGTGCCTCAGCACTTCAACTACCCCTCCCATTCCCAATCCGACCTCTCCGTCCTGGGTCTCCTCCATTGCCAGAGTGAGCAACAGCGGAAATTGGAGGAACAGCTCCTCATATTCCGCCTGGGCAGCTTGCATCCTGATGGCATTAACATTGAATTCTGCACAGGAACAGGCCATTCGGCCCACAATGTCTCTGCTGGACATGATGCCGAGACCAACACTTACCCGCCTACATGTGATCCATATCCCTCATCTAAACCATCATGAACCCAATATTCTTCACCCTGGCCAACCCTACACTGCTCTCCCATACACCAGGGGGGGGGGTCAATGAACTCCATATCCTCATGTCCTGTAGTCTGGGAGGAAACCGGGACACCCGACGAAACCCACACCATCACTGTGAGAACATGCAAACTCCACACAGACAGCACGGGTGGTCAGGATGTTTCACTGGCTCGCCCGTTTGTTTATTGGATGTTCTTCCTCTACCATCGAGTATCGTCAAAGATGCACAAAGACCCCCCGACCCACAAACAGACAAAAGACAACAGGTGCAGGAGTAGCACATCGAATGGCAGTGCTGGCTCGAAGGGCCGAATTCAATGTGATCACGGCTGACCATCCCCAATCAGTTCCCCGTTCCTGCCTTCTCCCCATATCCCCTGACTCCGCTATCTTTAAGAGCCCTATCTAGCTCTCTCTTGAAAGCATCCAGAGAACCGGCCTCCACCGCCCTCTGAGGCAGAGAATTCCACAGACTCACCACTCTCTGTGTGAAAACGTTTTTCCTCGTCTCCGTTCTAAATGGCTTACCCCTTATTCTTAAAATGTGTGTGTGGCCCTTGGTTCTGGACTCCCCCGACATCGGGAACATCGGAGGAGCGGCAGGAAGTCCAGATGTGGAGCTCCAACAGCTGTCTGCTAAATCCCATCCTCTGCTGCAACCCTGCCACATAACATCAGGATGTTGTTTTACTGATAACATCGGCAGCTTCCCGCTCTCACAGTGATGGCTGGGTCAGTCCCCACACACAACACAACACAACACGCAGGAATACACGTCTGACTATTATCCTTCGATAATAATCCTCCGACGTTTTCGCCACCTCCAACGTGACCCCACCACTCGACACATCTTCCCATCTCCTCCCCTGTCGGCTTTCATCAGAGACCGCTCCCTCCGTAACTCCCTGGTCAATTCGTCCCTTCCCATCAGAACCACCCCCTCCCCGGGCACTTTCCCTTGCAACCACTGTAAATGCTACACTAGTCGCTTTACCTCCCCCCTTGACTCCATCCAAGGATCCAAGCAGTCGTTCCAGGTGCGGCAGAGGTTCACCTGCACCTCCTCCAACCTCATCCGTTGCATCCGCTGCTCTAGGTGCCAGCTGATCTACATTGATCACTTCGCCCAACACCTCCGCTCGGTTCGAACGAACCAACCTGATCTCCCGGTGGCTCAGCACTTCAACTCCCCCTCCCATTCCCAATCCGACCTTTCTGTCCTGGGCCTCCTCCATGGCCAGAGTGAGTCCCACCGCAAATTGGAGGAGCAGCACCTCATATTTCACTTGGGTAGTTTACACCCCAGCGGTATGAACATGGACTTCTCCAATTTCAGGTAGTCCCTGCTTCCTCCCTCCTTCCCCTCCCATCCCGAGCTCTCCCACAGCCCACTGTCTCTGCCTCTTCCTTTCTTCTTCCCGTCCCCCCCCCCACCCTCACATCAGTCTGAAGAAGGGTCTCGACCCGAAACGTTGCCTATTTCCTTCGCTCCATAGACGCTGCCTCACCCGCTGAGTTCCTCCAGCATTTTTTGTCTACTTTCGATTTTTCCAGCATCTGCAGTTCCTTCTTGTACATTCCCCATCTACACCAGTCCCACCTATCCACCTTTGTCCCATATCTCTATAATCCTTTCCTCTCCATGTGCCCGTCTTTCAAATATAAGATTGACACAACATGCTGGAGTTTGTGTCTATCTTTGTGCCAGCATTCTGTGTCCATCTTCAATCTAAACCAACATCTGCAGTTCCTTCCTGCATATTTTGTCTATTACATATGATAGTCCCAGCCTCAACTACCTCCTCCGGCAGCCCGTTCCATATACCCACCACGCTCTGTGTGAAAGAAATTACCCCACAGGTTCCTATTAAATCTTTCCCCTCACACCTTAAACTTACGGGTATGACCTCTGCTCCTCTGAACCCTGAGACACAGGTTTGAGCTGACGGGGGGAGGGGAAAAATTTAATCGGAACCTGAGGGGCAACTTTTTCGCACAAAGGGTGGAGGATGAATGGAACGAGCTGCCAGAGGAGGTAGTTGATGCTGGGACTGTAACAGATTTAAAATACATTTGGACAGGTACATGGATAGGATAAGTTCTGGGGGGATATGAACCAAACATGGGTAAATGGGGCTAGAGAGAGGCACACAATGCTGGAGTAACTCAGCGGGACAGGCAGCGTCTCTGGAGAGAAGGAATGGGTGACGTTTTGGATCAAAACCCTTCTTCAGAGAGTGGGATTAGCTCAGTTGGAGTTTGGACGGGTGTCAGGGGGTTAGGAGGGAGAATGGGGTTCGGAGGAAGAGATAGATCAGCCGTGATTGGATGGCGGAGTAGATTTGATGGGCCGAATGGCCTAATTCTGCTCCTATCACTAACAAACCTGATACAGTTCATTTAAAGTATCTGCGGAATGCAATGATGTTGGCGAAATGTACAATCCGGAGCTCTGGCCAGAAGGGGTAACATGAGGGGAAACTTCTTTACGCAGAGAGTGGTAGCGGTGTGGAATGAGCTTCCAGTGGAAGTGGTGGAGGCAGGTTCGTTGGTATCATTTAAAAATAAATTGGATAGGCATATGGATGAGAAGGGAATGGCGGAATGATGTTGGCGAAATGTACAATCCGGAGCTCTGGCCAGAAGGGGCATTTGTCCGGCGATATTGGACACGCCGTGCAGGGTTATATGGTTATAAGGGGCATTTGTCCGGCGATATTACAAGCCGTGCAGGGTTGGAGTCATCGGATCAACCACCGCGCCTGCCGCGGGGGGAATGAGTGTGCCTGCTGGTGCTAGGGGCACTCACTAGTCTCGCTAAATGAACATTCGGGTACTATTGTACAATTGCCGTGACCTGCGTTTGGGCCAGAGCGCAGGGGATAAAGCTCGCCGCTCAGTTATTGACAACCTCCTGGAGAACTGTGACATACTATGTCTGCAAGAGACATTCTTAGCGAAGCAAGACTTGGACAAACTCAATTCTCTCAATGACAACTTTCATGGGGCTGGGGAGTCTACTACTGACCTTGGCATGGGAATAGTCACAGTAAATGTGTTTCGCCTTGATGTTGACTGGAGCATTGCCATACACTTTACTCACAACAACAAGGAATTTGTTATCCTGAATGTATATTCACCCTGTGAATGCCATCAGAATGAGGATGAATATTTAAATAGACTTGCTTTCATCTATTCTTTCATTCAAAACAATAATTATAGTAGTGTATATGTCATTGGGGATATGAATGCAGACATCTCAGATAGGAACTCATTATTTGCCAATCATATGGCTCAGTTCTGTCAAGATAATAATTTAATATTGTCAAGCAAAGTGCTTTTACCTACAGATAGCTATACTTATATTAGTGAGGCCTGACACACCACATCATGGCTGGACCACTGTATTAGTACAGCTGATGCACATGCCTCATTGGGGTGTATGAGCATTCTGAACGGGGCAGCAATGACTGATCATATACCTGTTGCTATGACAATAAATGTTGAACACATACCTGTGGTATCCAGAGATAGAAATAGCTTTAATACAGAAAAACTGGACTGGTCAACGGTTACAAAGGAAGACATCCTAGCCTATTATGCCCTTACAGATAAATCCTTAAGCAATATTCATCTACCTAAAGATGCAATGGTGTGTAGCAATGTTAATTGTAAAGATATGAAGCATAGGAGAGATATCTGCTCCATGTATAATGATATAGTAAGCGCCTTATATGTAGGCAGTAAGCCCTACTGCAAGTATAAAAATAAGACACATAATATTAGACCTGGCTGGAATAAGTATGTAGCTGAGTATTATACTGAAGCCCGTGAAGCCACCACATCATGGGCTATGGCAGGTAGACCCAGACGGGCCTGTGTTTGAGCACTAGAAGCTCACTAATGCAAGGTATAAGTATGCTGTTCACTTCATCTGTAAAAATGAGCAAGCTATGGGCTGATTCCATGTCTAAGAAGCTGCTAAGTAACAATGCTACAGATTTTTGGAAGGAAGTGAGATCTCTTAGCAGCTGCAAAACCTCTCTACCATGTACTGTAGATGGAATCTCCAGAACAGCTAATATCGCGGAGTTATGGCGACAACATTATAGCACTTTATTCAGCTGTGTCCAAGGTGACTTGTATAGGGTGGACAATATTGAGAGTAACGACTCGATGGCGATTATGTCACATGAGGTGTATCATGCCATGAACAAGCTGGCCAACAACAAAGCAAGTGGCTTGGATCATATCTCTGCTGAACATCTTAAGAATGAGGATAGCTCCTCTCCTAGCTATTTGTTTTACTGGCTTTATGATTCATGGCTTGTTACCAGACTCAATGTTGTCCGTCCTGTTAGTGCCGGTCATTAAGGACAAAGCTGATAAAGTAGGCAGCCTAAATAATTACAGGCCCATAGCTTTAGCCAGCATACTGTCAAACGTTTTAGAAAGAGTTCTGCTGGATAGAATAAATGAGTTTGTTAACTCCACAGATAACCAGTTTGGCTTTAAAGCTAAACATGGCACTGACTTATGCATATATGCCCTAAAGGAGATTGTAAACAGATATAGAGGCAAAACTCTTCAACCCTTATGTGCTTTTTTGATGCTTCCAAAGCCTTTGACCGAGTTAATCACAGAAAGCTGTTTGGTAAAATGAGTCAAAGAGGGGTGTCTAAATACATTGTTAGAAGCCTGGCCTACTGGTATGCCCACCAGACTATGCAAATAAAATGGGGCAAGAGGGTCTCAGCCCCAGTTGGGGTTAGCAATGGTGTTAGACAAGGGGGAATTTTGTCCCCAGTCCTTTTTAATCTATATATTGATGATCTGTCTAAACAATTGAAAGCCTGTAACACTGGGTGCGTGATTGGTAATATTTTAGTGAACCATATTATGTATGCAGATGATCTTGTGGTCTTTAGTTCATCTAGCGCTGGTCTCCAGCAGCTCCTTACTATATGTTCTGTGTATGGTGTGGAACATGGCATTAAATATAATGCTTGTAAGAGTGCTGTTATGGTCTGTAGAACCAAAGGGGATAAATGTCTAAAATATCCTGATTTTAAATTGTCTGACAACAATCTTAGTGTCTGCAATAAGGTAAAATATCTAGGGCATATTATTACAGAACAAATGACAGATGATGAGGATATTTATAGGCAACGACGCATGCTGTATGTACAGGCGAATATTCTCTTGCGTAAATTTGGTGCGTGTGCAGATGTGGTGAAGATGTCGCTATTTAAAGCATACTGCACACCACTCTACACTGCACACCTGTGGTCGAACTATGGAAAGACAAGTATGCAGAGACTAAAGGTGGCATATAATGATGCCATTAGAACACTGCTAAGGCAACCTAGATGGTGTAGTGCCAGTAATATGTTTGTGGCTGCAGGAGTCAGTACTTTAGTGAAGAAAGCGAATGGTATGTTAGCTTTCATAGCAAAAGGATTTGAGTATAGGAGCAGGGAGGTTCTACTGCAGTTGTACAGGGTCTTGGTGAGACCACACCTGGAGTATTGCGTACAGTTTTGGTCTCCAAATCTGAGGAAGGACATTATTGCCATAGAGGGAGTGCAGAGGAGATTCACCAGACTGATTCCTGGGATGTCAGGACTGTCTTATGAAGAAAGACTGGATAGACTTGGTTTATACTCTCTAGAATTTAGGAGATTGAGAGGGGATCTTATAGAAACTTACAAAATTCTTAAGGGGTTGGACAGGCTAGATGCAGGAAGATTGTTCCCGATGTTGGGGAAGTCCAGGACAAGGGGTCACAGCTTAAGGATAAGGGGGAAATCCTTTAAAACCGAGATGAGAAGAACTTTTTTCACACAGAGAGTGGTGAATCTCTGGAACTCTCTGCCGCAGAGGGGTAGTCGAGGCCACAGTTCATTGGCTATATTCAAGAGGGAGTTAGATGTGGCCCTTGTGGCTAAGGGGATCAGGGGGTATGGAGAGAAGGCAGGTACAGGATACTGAGTTGGATGATCAGCCATGATCATATTGAATGGCGGTGCAGGCTCGAAGGGCCGAAATGGCCTCTACTCCTGCACCTAATTTCTATGTTTCTATGTTTAGAAGCTATCCTAAGACACCTCATGTATAAATTCATTTGCAGGATAAATGACTCTAAAAATGTGCTTATGTCTTGCCAAACATAAGGGTTAGCACTACACGCTACGAATCCCAGATGTGGAGACACTGGTATCGTTGTCTCGTTGTAGGACGTTGATCATTCTTTTAATCTGGATTTTTAATTTATGTATTGTGTTTTTAAAAAATATATAAACTATGATGTTTTTATAAGTGATATACCAAGATTTTCTATGTATTTTATATTTGATATGCAATGGATTTTTAATGTAATGTTACCCCTTGTCTGGGCCGTGAATCCGTAATAAAGTGGATTATGGCCTGAATCTACTCCTATCACTAACGAACCTACCTGCGGATGAGTGGGGACAAAGGGCCTGTTTCCGTGCTGTGTCACTCTGACATGGAGAGTTTGTTGAGCTGGCGTGAGAGGGGGGGGGGGGGGGGGGGGAGACATGCACTGGGACCCCCCCACTCTCCACCCCTTCTCTGGTGGGGGAAGAGGGCAAGTGGGGACAGTTCGGACCAGGGAAGGGAACTCAAGCCCCATCACTGTCTCTACCCGGCCCCTGCCATGAGCTGTTTCTGAACAATGGGTTCACCAGCCTTGGAGTAAGGTCTTAAGATCATAAGGAATTGGAGTACTCTAAACTAACCTAAACTAAACTAAACCAGACCATTCGGCCCATCCAGTCTACTCCACCATTCAATCATGGCTGATCTATCTCTCCCTCTCAAACCCCATTCTCCCGCCCTCTCCCCATGTCCCCTGACTCCCGCACTAATCGCTCCAGGGCAGGGAGACATTGGTGGTGTGTGTTTTGGGAGCAGGGATGGAGGTGGTAGTGTGCGTTTGACAGAGGAAGGGTGCCGGCACCGGCCGATCACTGCTGTCCTGGGCGCGGGTCACGGTGGCGCAGCGGTAGAGTTGCTGCCTCACAGCGCCGGAGACACGGGTTCCATCCCGACTACGGGCGCTGTCTGTGCGGAGTTTGCACGTTCTCCCCGTGACCTGCGTGGGTTTTCTCCGGGTGCTCCGGTTTCCTCCCGCACACCAAAGATGCACAGGTTTGTAGGTTAATTGGCTTGGTGTAAATGTGTAAATTGTCCCCTAGTGTGTGTGTGTAGGATAGTGCTAGTGTGCGGGGATCGCTGGTCATAGAAACATAGACAATAGGTGCAGTAGTAGAGGCCATTCGGCCCTTCAAGCCAGCACCGTCATTCAATGTGATCATGGCTGATCATCCACAATCAGTGCCCCGTTCCTGCCTTCTCCCCATATCCCGTGATTCCTTTAGCTCCAAGAGCTCTGTCTTGAAAACGTCCAGTGAATCGGCCTCCACTGCCTTCTGTGGCAGAGAATTCCACAGATTCACAACTCTCTGGTCGGCACAGACTCGGTGGGCCGAAGGGCCTGTTTCCACTCTGTATCTCTAGACTAAAGAGTGGGGAGAGCAAGTAGAGGAAGTGAGGGGGTGGGGCTGCAGAGTAGGCACATGACAGCATCGTTTAGAATCAGTGCCCAGCCCAAATGGCGCTCATATATTTGTGGAGAGGATTAGCCAAGCGGGGGGGGCAGTGGGAATAAACAAGCATGTGTTCGGGAAATTTAATTAATCTTTAAATTTAGAACTGACTTGATAAATCGACCAGAATAGAATCAGAACGTTGGCCTGAAATAAGTAGCAGGAAAATAATATAGACACAAAATGCTGGAGTAACTCAACGGGATGGGCAGCATCTCGGGAGAGAAGGGATGAAACTAAGCATGCAGGTACAGCAGGCAGTGAAGAAAGCTAATGGCATGTTGGCCTTCATTGCTAGAGGAGTTGCGTATAGGGGCAAAGAGGTCCTTCTGCAGTTGTGAGACCACACATGGAATATTGTGTGCAGTTTTGGTCTCCTAACTTGAGGGAGGACATTCTTGCTATTGAGGCAGTGCAGCGTAGGTTCACGAGATTGATCCCTGGGATGGCAGGACTGTCATATGAGGAAAGTTTATGTCATATGGAGAAGTTTAGGGGTAATATGAGGGGGAACTTCTTTACTCAGAGAGTGGTGGCGGTGTGGAATGAGCTTCCAGTGGAAGTGGTGGAGGCAGGTTCGTTGGTATCATTTAAAAATAAATTGGATAGGCATATGGATGAGAAGGGAATGGAGGGTTAGGGTATGAGTGCAGGCAGGTGGGACTAAGGGGGAAAAAAAATTGTTCAGCATGGACTTGTAGGGCCGAGATGGCCTGTTTCCGTGCTGTAATTGTTATATGGTTATATGGTTATATGGAAAGATTGGAAAGACTGGGCTTGTATTCACTGGAGTTTAGAAGGATGAGGGGGAGATCTTATAGAAACATATATAAAATTATAAAAGGACTGGATAAGCTAGATGCAGGAAAAATGTTCCCCATGTTGGGCGAGTCCAGAACCAGAGGCCACACAGTCTTAGAATAAGGGGGAACATTTCATTTACGACTGAGATGACAAAAAAACATTTTTCACACAGAGAGTTGTAAATCTGTGGAATTCTCTGCCACAGAAGGCAGTGGAGGCCAATTCACTGGATGTTTTCAAAAGAGTTAAATATAGCTCTTATGGCTAACGTAATTGAGGGATTATGGGGAGAAGGCAGGAACGGGGTACTGATTAGGGATGATGAGCCATGATCATATTTAAATGGTGGTGCTGGCTCAAAGGGCCGAATGGCCTACTCTATTTTCTACATTTCTATAAAGGGGTGATGTTTCGGGTTGAGACCCTTCTTCAGATCCGAAACGTCATCCATTCCTTCTCTCCAGAGATGCTGCCTGTCCTGCTGAGTTACTCCAGCATTTTGTGTCTATCTTTAATTTAAACCAGCATCTGCAGTTCCTTCCTACACATTTGAAAAAGAGAACACAGATCAATGTTCAAGACCAGGATTGTCGGGAATGGAAGGTAAACACAGAGTGCAGGAGTAACTCAGCGGGTCAGGCAGCATCTGTGGAGAACATGGATAGGTGACGTTTCACAGAGTGCTGGAGTAACTCAGCGGGTCAGGCAGCATCTGTGGAGAACATGGATAGGTGACGTTTCACAGAGTGCTGGAGTAACTCAGCGGGTCAGGCAGCAGCATCTGTGGAGAACATGGATAGGTGACGTTTCACAGAGTGCTGGAGTAACTCAGCGGGTCAGGCAGCATCTGTGGAGAGAAGGAATGGGTGACGTTTCACAGAGTCCATCATCGGCTCTGACCTCCCTTCCATCGAGGGGATCTATCGCAGTCGCTGACTCAAAAAGGCTGGCAGCATCATCAAGGACCCACACCATCCTGGCCACACACTCATCTCTCTGTACCATAGTGCTGGTGCCGAAAAAAGTCAAAAGTCACCAACCTGAACAACTATCGCCCGGTTGCCCTAACTCCAATCCCAATGAAGTGCTTCGAAAGGCTGCTCCTCTCCCACATCAAATCCAGCATCCCTGCCTCACCGGACTCTCATCAATTTGCCTACAGGGCAAATAGATCCACAGAGGATGCCATCTCTCTGGTGTAAGTTATTGGGGGCAAATCCTCCAAAATTATGGAAGAACTCAGGGATAAAGACCTGGACATTTTTAAAACGGACACGCTGGCTGCAAAAGTAACCCCCATTATCATCGGAAGTCTTTTGAAACTGGGAATCATCGAAAGACCCTTTTGGCCAGAGGACCACCTGGGAGTTGTCAAGGGAGAAACCCGGGTATAAAATGGACAGGCAAGCAAGAACGCTCTCTCTTTCCTGCTCTGCTGGACGGCTCGTGACCCTGCATCGATCCAGCTGTAAGTACCCCAGACGACCTGGTGAAATTCCCGAAATAGGATAGAGATTGAGAGAAGAAGGGGAAAGGGGGCGTACCTGTAATTAAAATTGTGTAAAGTTAGTTTTTACGACATGCCCGATAATTTTCTTTCCATAGTCTTAGTTTAAAGCATAAGTTTAGTCACGTATTGAGTATAGAAGCTGGGATGTAATGTTAAAATTGTACAAGGCATTGGTGAGACCAAATCTGGAGTATGGTGTACAATTTTGGTCGCCTAATTATAGGAAGGATGTCAACAAAATAGAGAGTACAGAGGAGATTTACTAGAATGTTGCCTGGGTTTCAACATCTAAGTTACAGAGATAGGTTGAATAAGTTAGGGCTTTATTCTCTGGAGCGCAGAAGGTTAAGGGGGGACTTGATAGAGGTCTTTAAAATGATGAGAGGGATAGACAGAGTTGATGTGGACAAGCTTTTCCCTTTGAGAATAGGGAAGATTCAAACAAGAGGACATGACTTCAGAATTAAGGGACAGAAGTTTAGGGGTAACATGAGGGGAAACTTCTTTACTCAGAGAGTGGTAGCGGTGTGAATGAGCTTCCAGTGAAGGCGGTGGAGGCAGGTTCGTTTTTATCATTTAAAAATAAATTGGATAGTTATATGGATTGGAAGGGAATGGAGGGTTATGGTCTGAGCGCAGGTATATGGGACTAGGGGAGATTATGTGTTCGGCACGGACTAGAAGGGTCGAGATGGCCTGATTTCCGTGCTGTAATTGTTATATGGTTATATGGTTATATGGTTATATATGGTATTATGTAGTGTTGGTGAGATCCCATTTCTCATTTGTTTAATAAAGTAGCAATGTTACAACATTTTGAGATTTTAAAAATCAAGTCTGCAATTTATCCCATCAGATAAGGCATAAAAATAAGTTTAATTTGATACCTAATTCCCTTTCATATCTCAAGTATTTAAAAAGTTAATGGCCATTTTCATACTCGGAAATTAGCATCTTGTTCCCTATTGATTTTCTATGGACATAACAAAAAAGCTGTGATCGTGAACAGTCAAAAGCCCATAACTTTCTTAAAAATTAAGAGAACTGAATGCAATTTTCAGTTATCATAGATTGAAGCATTCTGAAACAAATATAAAATAATCTTACTTGGATGACCTGAAATTAAAGCATATAATTAGTTAGTTACCCAATTGTAGCTCATTTCAAACTTCAATTACTAGATCTAAACATCTATCCATTTCTTAATAAATGATTAACATTTTTAAATAGCCTAAGTGTCCAAATAATATTCACAAATAATTCACAATAAAACGTGATTTTAAAATCTCCTTTACATTAATTTATGGGCCAAATGGAAGGAATTTAGTGTTCAATTGCTGTAAATTAATGGCCATTTAAATCGGCTTTCGAGTGGAATCCTGTGAACCCGCTGGTTTAGAATGTTCACATTGCGGTGGATTTGTGCCCTCAAATGCCCAGAAAAATACTGCGGGATATAATGGGCCCCAAATTAGCTACTCGCAACATAAAACTTTGTATAAAGGGATTTTAAGAAGCCCTTTTTAACGTAAAAATAAACAGCCTACCTTCCGTTTTCCCCTGTATGAGGTCCATCCCGTTGTAGGCGGTCGCGGGTTTAGGGGTTAATTTTTAACCTACTATAACAAGTAAAGAAAGCCCTTAAAACTAAAAATAGTTCCAGCTACGGAATCATCCAGCGATTTTTCGTTAATAATTAACTAGGCTGAAAAACCTCGATTTGAACAGCCTAGTGAAAATCGCATTTTAAACCCGCCCCCCTCTAAACGGCGCCAAAACCGCGCACACGGGCTGGGACAGATTTTCAGCGATCTTCAGGTAGGATTTGCAACATACCTAAATAAAGTCTGTAAATTTTAAACTTGCTTTGAGTCCGTCTTGGTTTCTGTTTTTTCTCATCCGCACGCTCTGGTCAAGTCAACTTTCTATCATATCCCACCATAATTCCGAGGTCTAGAACCCAGGGGAATCTCCCTCTTTTTTGTATTCTCTCTTGGGAACCGCTCGAGTGGAGTGGTGGCCGTTTGACCCACTGACAAGGGAGAGAATCACTCGGGCAGGTAGGCCTGAAGTGGAACAAAGGGAACCAAACCTTTACACTGGCTCTTCACAATGTCCTGACTCACCTGGACAGACAGGGCACGTACGTGAGGATGCTCTTCATAGACTATAGCTCTGCCTTCAAAACGGTCACCCCCACCAAGCTCATCACCAAACTCCACCAGCTAGGCCTCAGCGACAGGATCCTGAATTTTCTGACGGAGCGATTGCAGGCAGTGAGACTGGGCCCGCACCTGTCCTCCACTATCACCCTGAGCACCGGCACATCACAGGGCTGTGTACTAAGCCCCACGCTCTACTCCCTCGACACTCACGACTGTGTTCCTGCATTCGACACCAACACCATCGTGAAGTTTGCAGACGACACAACAGTGATTGGGCTGATCACCAACGGTGATGAAACAAGATACAGAGCGGAGGTGCAGAACCTGGCGGACTGGTGCGCACGTAACAACTTGTCACTAAACATCTCCAAGACCAAGGAGCTGATTATTGACTTCAGGAGGTCCCATAATGGAGAACACGCCCCAATCTCCATCTACGGGGAAAGTGTGGAGAGAGTGTCCAGCTTTAAGTTTCTGGGCACTCACATCTCAGAGGACCTCACATGGTCCACCAACACCGCTGCGCTGGTCAAGAAGGCACAGCAACGACTGTTCTTCCTGAGAACATTGAAAAAGACTGGTCTACCCCAACAGCTGCTGACAACGTTCTACCGCTGCACCACCGAGAGCATATTAACACATGGCATCAATGGAAACAAAGCCTAAATGCCAACTAACCAAAAGGACGGGACGCCTAAAAGCAAACTCACAGAATGGCCGCTCAACAGAAACACCACCTACCGACAAGGCAGCGCCGCCTACAGGCCAATGGACCGACTGCCGCTCAACAGAAACGTCTCAATAATAGATCAAGAAAGGGGAGGGAGATGTGGAGATGGGCCAAGTGAATTTGAGTGCGGGATAGAAAGACTTGATGGGCCAAATGGCCTAATTCTACTCCCATTCCTTATGACATGAAGGAATCGTAGATTACATAGATGTTCAGAAAGTCTTCAATGCGTTAGTCAGGGACCTGGCGTGTTGGGGGCTGCTGGGAAACACAGGGGTCTGGATTGGGAAGGCCACTCTTAATTTAACAGGAAAATCTGAGGGGTAACTTTTTCACACATGTATGTGGAACAAGCTGGCAGAGGAGGTAGTTGAGGCTGGGGCTATCACAGAGTTTAAGAAACAGTTAGACAGGTACACGGATAGGACAGGTTTGGAGGGATATGGACCAAAAGCAGGCAGGTGGGACTAGTGTAGCTGGGACATTGTTGGCCGGTGTGGGCAAGTTGGGCCAAGAGGGCCTGTTTCCACGTTGTATAATTATGGAAATAGACATGGGAATGGCAGGGAACTAAAGATAAGGGACCACATGCAGGCAGATGGGATGAGTTCACAAGTTATAGTAGAATTAGGCCATTCGGCCCATCGAGTCCACTCTGCCATTCAATCATGGCTGATCTCTGCCTCCTAGCCCCATTCTCCTGCCTTCTCCCCATAACCCTTGACACCCGCACTAATCAAGAATCCACCTATCTCTGCCTTAAAAATACCCACTGACTTGTGGCCTCCACAGGCGTCTGTGGCAAAGAGTTCCACAGATTCACCACCCTCTGACTAAAGAAGTTCCTCCTCACCTCATATATATTGTACGCATGCCCCATGTATCTCTAGATGCAGCGCGGAAACAGGCCCTTCGGCCCACCGAGTCCGCGCCGACCAGCGATCCCCGCACACTAACACTCTCCTACACACACACTAGAGACAACTTATATTTACACCAAGCCAATTAACCCACAGGTACACAAAAATGCTGGAGGAACTCAGCGGGTGCAGCAGCATCTATGGAGCGAAGGAAATAGGTAACGTTTCGGGCCGAAACCCTTCCGGGTTTCGGCCCGAAACGTTGCCTATTTCCTTCCGAGTTTCAACCCGAAACGTTGCCCATTTCCTTCGCTGCATAGATGCTGCTGCACCCGCTGAGTTCCTCCAGCATTTTTGTCTACCTTCGATTTTCCAGCATCTGCAGTTCCCTTCTTAAACAATTAACCTACAAACCCGCACGTCTTTGGAGTGTTGGAGGAAACCGGAGCGCCCGGAGAAAACCCATGCAGGTCACGGGGAGAACGTGCAAACTCCGTACAGACAGCGCCCGCAGTCGGGACGGAACCCGGGTCTCCGGCGCCGTGAGGCAGCGACTCTACCGACCGACGCTGTTGTTCCTCACAAGATTTTGCGACCTCCAAAAATAACAGATCTTCAAATATAAATGGAAATTAACCTAAAAATGGCGCAACGCTTTATTCATGACCGCTAACATTCTTTAACGTCTTTGCATTGTGATTTATTAAAAGATAAGACTCGGAGGAATCTGTCCCGTTTATTTTTACATCCGCCCTGGCGTATATTAAGCCTAAGATTAACGTCAGTTCTGAACGCTGGGATGTTCGGGCAATGGTAAATGGTAGGGAATTGAAGAATAATGTGGATAAATGTGAGGTTATCCATTTTGGTGGCAAAAACAGGAAAGCAGACTATTATCTAAATGGTGGCCGATTGGGAAAGGGGGAGATGCAGCGAGACCTGGGTGTCATGGTACACCAGTCATTGAAGGTAGGCATGCAGGTGCAGCAGGCAGTAAAGAAAGAGAATGGTATGTTAGCTTTCATTGCAAAAGGATTTGAGTATAGGAGCAGAGAGGTTCTACTGCAGTTGTACAGGGTCTTGGTGAGACCACACCTGGAGTATTGCGTACAGTTTTGGTCTCCAAATCTGAGGAAGGACATTATTGCCATAGAGGGAGTGCAGAGACGGTTCACCAGACTGATTCCTGGGATGTCAGGACTGTCTTATGAAGAAAGACTGGATAGACTTGGTTTATACTCTCTAGAATTTAGAAGATTGAGAGGGGATCTTATAGAAACTTACAAAATTCTTAAGGGGTTGGACAGGCTAGATGCAGGAAGATTGTTCCCGATGTTAGGGAAGTCCAGGACAAGGGGTCACAGCTTAAGGATAAAGGGGAAATCCTTTAAAACCGAGATGAGAAGAACTTTTTTCACGCAGAGAGTGGTGAATCTCTGGAACTCTCTGCCACAGAGGGTAGTCGAGGCCAGTTCATTGGCTATATTTAAGAGGGAGTTAGATGTGGCCCTTGTGGCTAAGGGGATCAGGGGGTATGGAGAGAAGGCAGGTACGGGATACTGAGTTGGATGATCAGCCATGATCATATTGAATGGCGGTGCAGGCTCGAAGGGCCGAATGGCCTACTCCTGCACCTAATTTCTATGTTTCTATGTTTCTATGAATGTAGGTGAACAGAGGGATCTGGGAATAACTGTGCACAGTTCCCTGAAAGTGGAATCTCATGTAGATAGGGTGGTAAAGAAAGCTTTTGGTGTGCTGGCCTTTATAAATCAGAGCATTGAGTATAGAAGTTGGGATGTAATGTTAAAATTGTACAAGGCATTGGTGAGGCCAATTCTGGAGTATGGTGTACAGTTTTGGTCGCCTAATTATAGGAAGGATGTCAACAAAATAGAGAGAGTACAGAGGAGATTTACTAGAATGTTGCCTGGGTTTCAGCAACTAAGTTACAGAGAAAGGTTGAACAAGTTAGGGCTTTATTCTTTGGAGCGCAGAAGGTTAAGGGGGGACTTGATAGAGGTTTTTAAAATGATGAGAGGGATAGACAGAGTTGACGTGGAAAAGCTTTTCCCACTGAGAGTAGGGAAGATTCAAACAAGGGGACATGACATGAGAATTAAGGGACTGAAGTTTAGGGGTAACATGAGGGGGAACTTCTTTACTCAGAGAGTGGTAGCTGTGTGGAATGAGCTTCCAGTGAAGGTGGTGGAGGCAGGTTCGTTTTTATCATTTAAAAATAAATTGGATAGTTATATGGATGGGAAGGGAATGGAGGGTTATGGTCTGAGCGCAGGTAGATGGGACTAGGGGAGATTATGTGTTCGGCACGGACTAGAAGGGTCGAGATGGCCTGTTTCTGTGCTGTAATTGTTATATGGTTATATGGTTAATGACCCTGTCCGCAAGTTAAACAAGTACCCAAGCATGATTATTAATTTCAACGTGGACTCGCCTCAAAATAGACCCCGCCGCACCCTGCTCCTAAAGGCAGATTCTTCCCAGCAACGCACCACGTTTCTCAACGAGCCCAGGGCATTTCATTGCTTCGGAGAACAGGGAAAAGTGTGTAGGTAACAGCAAGTCCCCTAACATCCTGAACAGGCGGGATCTTGGGGTACCTAGAAACATCGAAAATAGGTGTTCTATCAAACCCTCTTTTAAATTCATCCAGTGAATTGGCCTCCACTGCCTCTTGTGGCAGAGAATTTCACAAATTCACAACTCAGGGTGAAAAAGTTTTTTCTCATGGAAACATAGAAAATAGGTGCAGGAGTAGGCCATTCGGCCCTTCGAGCCTGCACCGCCATTCGATATGATCATGGCTGATCATCCAACTCAGTATCCTGTACCTGCCTTCTCTCCAGACCCCCTGATCCCTTTAGCCACAAGGGCCACATCTAACTCCCTCTTAAATATAGCCAATGAACTGTGGCCTCAACTACCCTCTGTGGCAGAGAGTTCCAGAGCTTCACCACATGTGTGAATTTTTTTTTCTCCCCTTATCCTTAAACTGTGTGACCCCTTGTTCTGGACTTCCCCAACATCGGGAACAATCTTCCTGCATCTAGCCTGTCCAACCCCTTAAGAATTTTGTAAGTTTCTATAAGATCCCCCCTCAATCTTCTGAATTCTAGAGAGTATAAACCAAGTCTATCCAGTCTTTCTTGTGTCACAAGTCCATGGCTCCCTGAACGTGGTGACACAACGAGACAGGGCGACCAAGATGTGTAGGAAAGAACTGCAAATGCTTGTTTAAATCAAAATGCTGGAGTAAACTCAGGATCTCGATCGGAGACATCACCCGAGTTGCTGCCTGTCCCGCTGAGTTAAGGGCCTGTTCCCACTTAGGCAATTTTTTCGGCGACTGTCACAGTCGTAGAAGGTGGCCGACAAAACGGCGACTGGTCCTCACCATGACAATGTCTACGATAGGCTACCACCTAGTCGATGTCCAGCTACGGCAAGCTACCGACAACCGGCGACCCATTAGGACGTTCACCTACAACCACAACCTACGTCCACCCGTGACAAGCTACGGCAAGGTAAGGCAATTCAGTCGCCGGTTGAAACATAGAAACATAGAAAATAGTTGCAGGAGTAGGCCATTCGGCCCTTCGAGCCTGCACCGCCATTCAATATGATCATGGCTGATCATCCAACTCAGTATCCCGTACCTGCCTTCTCTCCATACCCTCTGATACCTTTAGCCACAAGGGCCACATCTAATTCCCTCTTAAATATAGCCAATGAACTGTGGCCTCGACTACCCTCTGCGGCAGAGAGTTCCAGAGATTCACCACTCTCTCTGTGTGAAAAAAGAGTCAAGAGTCAAGAGTCAAGAGTCAATTTAATTGTCATTTGGACCCCTAGAGGTCCAAACGAAATGCCGTTTCTGCAGCCATACATTACACACAAATAGACCCCAGACACAACATAATTACATTTTACATAAACATCCATCACATAGCTGTGATGGAAGGCCAAAAAAAACTTATCTTCTCATCTCGGTTTTAAAGGATTTCCCCCTTATCGTTAAGCTGTGACCCCTTGTCCTGGACTTCCCCAACATCGGGAACAATCTTCCTGCATCTAGCGTGTCCAACCCCTTAAGAATCTTGTAAGTTTCTATAAGATCCCCCCTCAATACTCTAGAGAGTATAAACCAAGTCTATCCAGTCTTTCTTCATAAGACAGTCCTGACATCCCAGGAATCAGTCTGGTGAACCGTCTCTGCACTCCCTCTATGGCAATAATGTCTTTCCTCAGATTTGGAGACCAAAACTGTACGCAATACTCCAGGTGTGGTCTCACCAAGACCCTGTACAACTGCAGTAGAACCTCTCTGCTCCTATACTCAAATGCTTTTGCAATGAAAGCTAACATACCATTCGCTTTCTTTACTGCCTGCTGCACCTGCATGCCTACCTTCAATGACTGGTGTACCATGACACCCAGGTCTCTCTGCATCTCCCCTTTTCCTAGTCGGCCACCATTTAGATAATAGTCTGCTTTCCTGTTTTTGCCACCAGCGGCGACCAGAAAAACGTTACGACTCTTTAGGCGACTTGAGGAGACGACTCACGACTCACGGGCGTTACCCCGCGAACATGCGGCAACAGCCTGGTCGCCTGTAGTCACCGAAACAAATGCCCTAAGTGGGACGGGGGCTTTACTCCAGCATTTTGTGCCCACCTTAGAGCGAGCGGTGAAGAAGGTGTAATGTGTGCCTGCCCTTCATAGGTCAGGACATTGAGGACAAGAGTCAGGAAGTCATGATGCAGCTTTATAAGACTTGACCGGGGCTGTGTTGGCGTTCTGGAGACGGCGACCTTAATTCGGGGCTCGGCCGCGGGCCCAGTGGATGACATCGTCGGGAGCTCGCAGGTCACAGGTTGGTGACCTGTTCTCCGGAGCTCCCGCAACAGCAGCTGCGTCCGCTGGACTGGAGGGCGGCAGCTTCGACCACCCCGCGGAGTTTGAACCGGCCTGTTTGCGGAGCGCAGATTCAGCCGCGGGACTGACTTTACTTACCATCACCCCCCGGCGTGGCCACAACATCTGAAGCCTGGATCGCCTCAATGCAGAGGGAGAACAAGGAGGGAAGAGACAAGGACTTTTGCCTCCATCACAGTGAGGAGGTGCCTGGTGAACTCACTGTGGTGGATTTTTAAATCTGTGTTTATTGTGTGTTTTGTTATTTTATTCTATGTTATGACTGCAAGGCAACGAAGGATACTTGATACTTGACTTGATGCAGCTTTATAAGACTTTGGTCGGGCCATGTTTGGAGTTTTGCGTGCCGTTCCCTTCACCCCCAAAGCGAATGGTATGTTAGCTTTCATAGCAAAAGGATTTGAGTATAGGAGCAGGGAGGTTCTACTGCAGTTGTACAGGGTCTTGGTGAGACCACACCTGGAGTATTGCGTACAGTTTTGGTCTCCAAATCTGAGGAAGGACATTATTGCCATAGAGGGAGTGCAGAGACGGTTCACCAGACTGATTCCTGGGATGTCAGGACTGTCTTATGAAGAAAGACTGGATAGACTTGGTTTTATACTCTCTAGAATTTAGGAGATTGAGAGGGGATCTTATAGAAACTTACAAAATTCTTGAAGGGTTGGACAGGCTAGATGCAGGAAGATTGCTCCCGATGTTGGGGAAGTCCAGGACAAGGGGTCACAGCTTAAGGATAAGGGGGAAATCCTTTAAAAACTTAGATGAGAAGAACTTTTTTCACACAGAGAGTGGTGAATCTCTGGAACTCTCTGCCACAGAGGGTAGTCGAGGCCAGTTCATTGGCTATATTTAAGAGGGAGTTAGATGTGACCCTTGTGGCTAAGGGGATCAGAGGGTATGGAGAGAAGGCAAGTACGGGATACTGAGTTGGATGATCAGCCATGATCATATTGAATGGCGGTGCAGGCTCGAAGGGCCGAATGGCCTCTACTCCTGCACCTAATTTCTATGTTTCTATTACAGGAAGGATGTGAAGGCTTTGGTGCAGAAGAGGTCTACCAGAATGATGCCCGGTTTAGTGGGTATGAAGTGTCAGGAGAATCACAGGACAGACATGGACTCTGGAGCACTGGAGGCTGAGGGGAGAGCTGCCAAAAATACATCAAACTATTAATGGCACAGACAGGGTAGACAGTCACAACCTTTTTCCCAGGATGGAAATGTTTAACACTAGAGGGCAGAACTTTAAGGTGTAAAGGAGAGCCTAGGACCAGAGGGCGCAGCCTCAGAATTAAAGGACGTTCCTCTAGGAAGGAAATGAGGAGGAATGTCTTTAGTCAAAGTGTTGTGAATCTGTGGAATTCTTTGCCACAGAAGGATGTGGAGGCCAAGTCATTGGATATTTTTAAGGCAGAGATAGATAGATTCTTGATTAGTACGGGTATCAGATGTTATGGGGAGAAGGCAGGTGAATGGGGTTAGGAGGGAGAGATAGATCAGCCATGATTGAATGGCGGAGTAGACTTGATGGGCCGAATGGCCTAATTCTGCTCCTATCATCTAAATGGCTCCTATCATCTAAATATTATCTAAATGGTGGCCGACTAGGAAAAGGGGAGATGTAGCGAGACCTGGGTGTCATGGTACACCAGTCATTGAAAGTAGGCATGCAGGTGCAGCAGGCAGTGAAGAAAGCGAATGGTATGTTAGCTTTCATTGCAAAAGGAGTCAAGGTCAGTTCATTGGCTATATTTAAGAGGGAATTAGATGTGGCCCTTGTGGCTAAGGGGATCAGAGGGTATGGAGAGAAGGCAGGTACGGGATACTGAGTTGGATGATCAGCCATGATCAAAGGGCCGAATGGCCTACTCCTGCACCTAATTTCTATGTTTCTATGTTTCTATCACTTGTGAACTTATGTGTGGGACAAATTCACCACCAATTGAAGGTTCAGGAAAGAGTTTATTGAAGGGTCAATGGGGAGCAGGAGATCAGGAATGAATGAATAAGTTTATTGGCCAAGTATTCACATACAAGGAATTTGCCTTGGTGCTCCGCCCGCAAGTGACAACATGACATACAATGACTGTTGGGAATGACTCAGAAAACACTAAACAATAATAATAAAACATTATTGATGAAACATGTGAATTAAATACAATAGCAGACCAAAAGGAGGCTACAGATTTTTGGCTGTTGAGTAGAGCTACTATTTGTGGAAAAAAACTGTTTTTATGTCTGGCTGTGGCAGCTTTGACAGTCCGGAGTCGCCTTCCAGAGGGAAGTGATTCAAAGAGTTTGTGGCCAGGGTGAGAGGGGTCAGAGATGATCTTGCCCGCTCGCTTCCTGGCCCTTGCATGGTATCCAGGTAAATGATGCATTACTGCCACTGAGAGGGTTACATTGAAGCAACATTTGATTGCATATTTACATTTAAGATATTCTCCAGGTCCGAGTGACTTCTTGCTTTCGTTTTTTGAAAACAATATTAGTGGGAAGTGTTTTATCGGTGACCAGACGCAGTGCAGGATTATATCGGCTGGTTAAAGCAGAGTAACGTTATTAGAGTCATAGAGTGATACGGTGTGGAAACAGGCCCTTCGGCCCAACTTGCCCACACCGGCCAACATGTCCCATCTACACTAGTCCCACCTGCCTGCGTTTGGTCCACATCCCTCCAAACCTGTCCTATCCATGTACCTGTCTAACTGTTTCTTAAACGATGGGATAGTCCCAGCCTCAACTACCTCCTCTGGCAGCTCGTTCCACACACCCGCCACCCTTTGTGTGACAAAGTTACCCCTCAGATCTTTACCCCTATTAAATCTTTTCCCCTTCACCTTGAACCTGTGCCCTCTGGTCCTCGATCTACCTGATTGGGTCGAGGCCAGTACAATGGTTGCGTTTAAGAGGCTTAAGAGGGTGGTGTGTGCCTGGAACATGCTGCCAGGGGTGGGGGTGGTGGAGGCAGATGCCATAGTGGTGTCTAAAAGGCTTTTGGATAGACACACGGACATGCAGGGAGTGGAGGGATATGGATCTCGGGCAAGCAGAGGAGATCAGTCTATCTTGGCTTAGTGTCCAGCACGGACATTGTGGGCCGAATGGCCTGTTCCTGTGCTGTTCTGTTCTGTTCTGTTCTGTTCTATCCCTGGCAAGGGGAGGGAGGGGGCAGTAATGGGAATGATTGAGCTGTCGATTTGACATTCTCACACCGAGTCAAGCCCGATTCCTCGTTGTAATTCAAGTGCATTAATTTAGCAGCTTGTTAGACGCAGGATTGCAGCGTGTATCAGTCGGATATATTAGTGATATGAGCGTGTAAATAACAGGCTGGTCGGAAGGCAAGGACAACACAATCGAGCATTGTTACTGAGCCTGCAGCAGATGGGAAGTCAGGGCTACACATTCCTCCACTGCCCGTGAGGGGAAGGGGAGGAGAGGATGAAAGCAGCCCTTGTGTGTACAGTAACGCCCAGACCAACACTGGCAAACTAGAAGCATTGAATTAACAGGGCAGAAAACTCAAGGAGGGATAGGAGAGCATGGCCAAGTGAAATAGGAATCGATGTGAAAGGTGAGGGGCGTAATGGATTCAAAGTATTATATATGAATGCACAAAGTATAAGAAATAAAGTGGATGAGCTTGAGGCTCAGATAAAGATTGGTAGATATGACATCGTGGCGATTACAGAGACGTGGCTGCAGGAGGATCGGGACTGGGAACTGAATATTCAGGGTTATACCTCCCATAGAAAGGACAGGCAGGTGGGCAGAGGAGGTGGGGTAGCTCTGTTGGTGAGGGATGGAATTCAGTCCCTTGTGTGGGGTGACATAGGGACTGAGGATGTAGAGTCACTGTGGATAGAAGTGAGGAATTGTAACGGTAAGAAGACACTAACAGCCCCCAAACAGTCACCTGGATATAGGGTGCAAGTTGCAGCAGGAGTTAAAACTGGCATGTAAAGGGCCGGTCCCACCAGCATTCGATAGCATGGCATGCGTCTAGCGCGACCTAACGTGGCCGCTTGAGGTGTATGGCCTCACGGGGCCGGTCCCACTTCGACCGGCGGAGGCGTATGGAGTTGTGCGGGGCTGGTCCCGACATCGCGCGGGGCTCCGAAAATCTTGCACTGTCCGAAAATCCCACGCGCCAAAGGCAGGCGCATTGATGCCGTACGCAGCGTCTTGACGTTGTACGCAGCTCCTTGACAGCGTACGCCTAGCGCGTGGTGTTGCGCGATGACATCACCGCCCGACGCCGTGCGACGTCCAAATTCAGTCGGCCCGCCTCCTGCCCAGCTGATTGGTGAGTTTGACGTAAATTACGTCACGTGCGAATTTAGCGCGAATTTAGCGCGAACCTAACGCGAACTCCGCTTCCGTTATATCGCGCTAGACGCGTGCAATCGCATGCTGGTGGGACAGGCCCTTAACAAAGGTAATGCCACTGTGGTTACGGGAGATTTCAATATGCAGGTAGACTGGGAAAAACAGGTTGGTTCTGGACCCCAAGAAAGGGAGTTTGTGCAGTGCCTCTGAGATGGATTCAGAGCAGCTTGTACTGGAGTCTACCAGGGAGAAGGCAATTCTGGATTTAGTGTTGTCCAATGAACCAGGTTTAATAAGGGAACTCGAGATAAAGGAACCGCTAGGAGGTCGTGACCATAATATGATAAGTGTTAATCTGCAATTTGAGGGAGATGGTTAAATCGGAAGTGTCAGTGATGCAGTTGAACAAAGGGGACTATGAAGGCATGAGAGAGGAGCTGGCCAAGGTCGACTGGAAAAGGATTATAGGAGGAATAACAGTGGAACAGCAATGGCAGGAATTTCTGGGCATTTCTGAGCAGGATCATTTCATTCCATAAAGGAAGAAAGATTCTAAGAGGAGTAACTGAGCCATCCTCCGGTAGGCGGCGCGGCTCTGGCCAGCAGCGGCCTCTGCAGCCTGTCCGCGTTTTTGTTATTTTTTGTCTGTGTTTCTGTGTAGTTTTTGTTATTTTATGTTGGGTGTGTGTGTGGGGGGGTGGGGGGGGGGGGGGGGTGGGATGGGAGGGGGGGGGAAACTTTTGAATCTCTCCCTGCACTGGAGACCCGACCTTTTCTCGTCGGGTCTCAGGTGTCGTTGAGGCCGCAACGAGGAGCGGCCTCCAACAGGAAGAAGCCGGGGACTCTGGTGCCGACTCACCGTCGCCGTCGCGGAGCTGGCTGAGACCGGAGCGGGTGGAGCGGTGGAGGAGCGCTGCTGCTGCTGCTGAGTCGGAGGCTGCTGCTGCGGGTCTGCGGACGGCTCGGACGACCCCGCACGGCTCCCTGGAGGGAGACCGCTTTTCGGGCTGCTGCAACGGCGAATTCTCCCGCCCGTGTTGCGGGGTCGAAGAGCTCCTGGAGCGGGGCCTGACACCACTGCCCCGCGCGGCTGGAATGGCCGCGGGACTTTGCGAGCGCACACCGGGGGCTCCAACACCAAGACCCGGTGTGCGACCTCGCACCACCCGGCGTGGCTTCAATGGCCGCGGGACAATCGCCATCGCCAGCCGGGGGCTTTGACTTTGACTGTGACATCGGGGGGGGGGGAGAGTGCAGTGGAGAGATAAGTTTTTTTGGCCTTCCATCACAGCTATGTGATGGATGTTTATGTTAAATGTAATTATGTTGTGTCTGAGGTCTATTTGTGTGTAATGTATGGCTGCAGAAACGGCATTTCGTTTGGACCCCCAGGGGTCCAAATGACAATTAAATTGACTCTCTTGTAAGGGGCGACCGTGGCTGACAAGGGAAGTTAGGGGTGGAATAAAACTAAAAGAAAAGGTGTATAATGTAGTAAAGAGTAGCCGGAAGCCAGAGGATTGGGAAACTTTCAAAGCACAACAGAAGGAAACAAAACGGGCAATACGGGCTGAAAAGATGAAGTACGAGGGGAAGCTGGCCAAGAATATAAAGAAGGACAGTAAATGCTCTTTAGGTATGTTAAGAGAAAAAGATTAGCAAAGTCAAATGTGGGTCCCTTGAAGGTCGAAACAGGTGAAATTATTATGGGGAACAAGGAAATGGCAGAAGAGTTGATCAGGTACTTTGGTTCTGTCTTCACTGAGGAAGACACAAACAATCTCCCAGATGTACTGGAGGACAGAGGATCTAGGGAGACAGAGGAACTGAAAGAAATTGGCATTAGGTGGGAAATAGTGTTGGGTAGGCTGATGGGACTGAAGGATGATAAATCTCCTGGGTCTGATGGTCTACATCCCAGGGTACTAAAGGAGGTGGCTCTAGAAATAGTGGGTGCATTGGTGATAATTTTCCAATGTTCAATAGATTCAGGATCAGTTCCTGTGGATTGGAGGGTAGCTAATGTTATCCCACTTTTCAAGAAAGGAGCGAGAGAAAACGGGGAATTACAGACCAGTTAGCCTGACTTCGGTGGTGGGAAAGATGCTGGAGTCAATTAGTAAAGAGGTAATAATGGGGCATTTGGATAGCAGTAAAAGGATTAGTCCAAGTCAACATGGATTTATGAAAGGGAAATCATGCTTGACTAATCTTCTGGAATTTTGTGAGGATGTGACAAGTAAAATGGATGAAGGGGAGCCAGTGGATGTAGTGTATCTGGACTTTCATAAAGTCTTTGATAAGGTTCCACACAGGAGATTAGTGGGAAAAATTAGAGCACATGGTATTGGGGGTAGGGTATTGACATGGATAGAAAATTGGTTGTCAGACAGGAAACAAAGAGTAGGGATTAACGGGTCCCTTTCAGAATGGCAGGCAGTGGCGAGTGGAGTGCCGTAAGGCTCAGTGTTGGGACCGCAACTATTTACAAAATATATTAATGATTTAGATGATGGGATTCAAAGTAACACTAGCAAATCTGCCCATGACACAAAGCTGGGTGTCAGTGTGAACTGCAAAGAGGATGCTAGGAGGTTGCAGGGTGACTTGGGACAGGTTGAGTGAGTGGGCAGATGCATGGCAGACGCAGTATAATGTAGATTAATGTGAGGTTATCCACTTTGGCTCCAAGAGCAAGGGGGCAGATTATTATCTCAATGGTGTCAGATTAGGAAAAAGGGAAGTGCAACGAGACTTGGGTGTCCTTGTACACCAGTCACTGAAAGTAAACATTCAGGTACAGCAGGCAGTGAAGAAAGCTAATGGCATGTTGGCCTTCATAACGAGACAATTTGAGTATAGGACAAAGAGGTTCTTCTGCAGTTGTACTGGGCTCTGGTGAGACCACACCTGGAGTATTGTGTGCAGTTTTCATATCCTAATTTGAGGAAGGACAACCTTGTGATTGAGGCAGTGCAGCGTAGGTTCATGAGATTGATCCCTGGGATGGCGGGACTGTCATATGAGGAAAGATTGAAAAGACTCGGCTTGTATACCCTGGAGTTCAGAAGGATGAGAGGATATCTTATAGAAACATATAAAATTATAAAAGGACTGGACAAGCAAGTTGCAGGAAAAATGTTCCCAATGTTGGAGGAGTCCAGAACCAGGGGCCACAGTCTAAGAATAAGGGGTAGGCCGTTTATAACTGAGATGAGAAAAAACTTTTTCCCCCCACGAGAGTTGTGAATCTGTGGAATTCCCTGCCACAGAAGGCAGTGGAGGCCAATTCACTGGAATGAATTTAAAAGAAAGTTAGATAGAGCTCTAGGGCAGAGGTTGCCAACCTTTTTCGTCCCGTTTACCCCTGGTAACTTTTTGAAAGTAAATTTACCCACACCATGTTTTGTTCAGTAATTTGAGTTTACACTTCAACCATAATAAAGCAACTGACAAAGGGGACATTTTTAACAAATCAAGAATCTGCGGGTAAATTATTATTATCGTGGGATGGTGGAATGTGTTTTGTGTTTTCCCACGCTGGTCATTTGTTCCTCAAGACCTGGGGGGTAAATTTACCCCAAGTGGTGAACCCTTGCTCTAGGGGCTAGTGGGATCAAGGGATATGGGGAGAAGGCAGGCACGGGTTATTGATTGTGGATGATCAGCCATGATCAAGAGTCTAGTGTTTTATTGTCATGTCCCGGACGGGACAATGAAATTCATACTTGCTGCAGCACAACAGAATATGTGAATATGTAAACATTGTATATAACGGGGAAAACAAAGAAAAGGTTCAATAAATAAAATATAGTGCAAATAACAAATAATAAGTCTTTCGCAGTTCTGAGCTCAGAGCTTATTCATTGTGTTTAATAGCCTGATGGCCGTGGGGAAGTAGCTATTCCTGAACCTGGACGTTACAGTTTTCAGGCTCCTGTACCTTCTTTCCAATGGCAGTGGAGAGATGAGTGTGTGGTCAGGATGGTGTGGGTCTCTGATGATGCTGGCTGCCTTTCTGATCACAATGAATGGCGGTGCTGACTCTAAGGGTCAAATGGCCTCCTCCTGCACCTATTTTTTACGTTTGTAAAGGTTTTCACAGTACAGGTACCTCGATGCACGTGCCACTAAACCAAACAGATTCCACATATCACAGGCCAATGGGTAAAACCTGCACCATGATTAGAAAAACACTTTAATGACAGGTGTTCTCATGCATTAGGAAGGCAGGCAAAGTACATTAGTGCAGGTACTGGCTGCTCTCTCTGCAGGTCGGCATGGTGCTGCAGCGGTAGTTCCTGCGTTACAGCACTGGAGACCCGGGTTCAATCCCAGCCACGGGTGCTGTGTGTTTGCACGTTCTCCCAGATCTTCGGTTTCCTCCCACACTCCAAAGACGTACAAGTTTGTAGGTTAATTGGCTTGGGGTTGTATACTTGGAATAAGTGTAAATTGCCCCCAGTTTGTGCGTGTGTGTGTGTGTGCGTGTGCGTGTGCGTGTGTGTGGGCTTGTGTTAATGTGCGGGTGTCGCTGGTCGGTGCAGACTCATAGGAAACAAATAGTTGCAGGAGTAGGCCCTTCGAGCCAGCACCGCCATTCAATATGATCATGGGTGATCATCCACAATCAGCAGCTCAGCACGGCCAGTTGGAGATCAGCGCTCCCTGAAGCTGCTGATCTGGGCAGCCGCTGCTGTCGACTGGTGATCCACACAAACATTTGAATATTATTACTGCCTCCACCTGCCAACACCTACACGGTGACAGTGGCAAGCTACAAGTGGGAACTACACCAATACACACTGCGTCTCCCTCAGCCCAACCTGTCACCCCCACACCCCCACTATTCAAGGCAAGCTCACTGGAGTAGACTGCAAAATAATTGTCTTTACATTCTGATGACAACTCTGCAGTTTTGCCAACACTGTGTATAACTGGACAGTTTATCCGACAATTACATGGAGAATAGTTCCCAGAATTGTGTACAGTTCAGTTTACAGATACAGCGTGGAAACATTCGGGCCACCGAGTCCGTGCCGACCAGCGATCCCCGCACACTACCACTATCCTACACACACTAGGGACAATTTACACTTATACCAAGGCAATTAACCTACAAGCCCGTACGTCTTCGGAGTGTGGGAAGTAACCGAAGATCTTGGAGGAAACCCACGCAGGTCACGGGGAGAATGTAGAAAATAGGTGGAGCAGGCCATTCGAGCCAGCACCAATCATGGCTGGTCATTTAAAATCAGTACCCCGTTCCTGCTTTCTCCACATATCCCTTGATTCCGTTAGCCCCAAGAGCAAAATCTAATTATCTCCTGAAAACATCCAGTGAATCGGCCTCCACTGCCTTCTGTGGCAGGGAATTCCACAGATTCACAACTCTCTGGGTGAAAACATTTTTCCTCATCACAGTCCTAAATGGCCGACCCCTTATTCTTAAACTGTGTGTGACCCCTGGTTCTGGGGAACATTTTTCCTGCATCTAGCCTGTCCAGTCCTTTAAGAATTGTTTGTGTTTGTTTGTATAAGATCCCCTCTCATCCTTCTAAATTCCAGTGAATACAAGCCCGGTCAACCCATTCTTTAGCCATGTTGATCCATTCTTTGGAGCGGTGGGCTGAAGCAGTGGCGTAGCGTGGGGGGGGGGGGGGGGGGGCAGTCGCCCCGAGCGCTAAATTTTTATGGGCGCAAAAAAATTGTTGGGTAAATTTTTTAAATAAAATTAGGAGGCCTGGGGAGCCGTTGGAGCGAGGAGGTCTTGCCTGGAGCAGTGACTATAAAAACAGCGCGGGGCTTGCTTCTACAGAGGCCCGGGACGTGCCCCAGCTCCGAGTTCTGGTCGCCGTTGTCCCAACTCCGAGGCCAGGCCGCTGCTGCTGTCCCAGCCGCCGCTGCCTCTGCCACAGGTCCGTTGCCGCCAGCTCCGCCATTAGGCCTCGGCGCAGGCGTAGACGGGGGATATGACAAAAGAAGTCACATCCACCGAAGAGACCAAAAACGTGTTCTTTCCCCTCCT